>NW_023144631.1:13232095-13249595 GCF_012932325.1 Thrips palmi | reverse complement strand
GGAAAGACTTAGTGCCAAAATATGGCAAGACATAAAAGTCTCGCCAATTTTTGGTCAGACCTCAAAGTCTCGCCACAAAACGGTCAGACACAAAAGTCTCACCAAAAAATGGCGAGACTTTTGAGTCTGACCACGGCCTTTAGGCCGTAACCGTCCGGCGCATTACGGCCTTTAGGTGGCGGTCAGACACAAAGTCTCGCCATTATGTGGCGAGACTTTTTTGTCAGACCGTTTTGTGGCGAGACTTTTTTGTCTGACCAAATTTTGGCGAGACTTTCAGGTCTGACCAAAACTTGGCGAGACTTTTACGTCTCGCGCTCGCCTCTGTAGTGGCGAGAAGTCTGCCCTTTGGATTCGTAGTGTGACCACTGAAGGTCTATAGGCAAACTCAATTGGAGAGTACGAGAGGGCCGTAAAAATCGGTGCTTAGAGGCAGGTTAGAGTAAAGAAACCTTAACGTTCAGTTTATTCCGAAAATACGTGCTCATCAACCACGAGAGGTTTGTTGGGAAAGTCGGTTGGAGAAGAAGAGGGGGGCAGTAAGAGCAGCGTGCCACAATGGCGGCGCTTAGATGAGACACGACGCTGCGCGCGCACCGTTGATGGCGTTCTTGTCGAGTTTGCTGAAGGCGCTGAGGACGCTTTCGTCGAACCATGTCTTGGATTTGGAGTTCTGCAGGGAGTTGACCTTGCAGTTCTGTCCGAAGTACTTCTTGCAGATGGCGGCCTGCGTGGCGTCGTTCACCAAGGCGAGGTGGCCTCCCTTCGCCTCTGGGTCCACGACCTTGAAGCACATAGAAGAGGAATCGTAGAGCAAGTGGCAAATGGGGCGGGCATCGACTCTCTCTCTCTCTCTCTCTAAAACCACATTTGCCCCTGTGTAGGTGTCATCTGTAATTCAGTGTTTACACGGTGAATCCATCGCCTGGGATTCCCAGGGCATTTTTCGTGCTTCCAGGAGGCCTGACGTGTTCCCAGGGCGGACCCTGGAAATGGCGTAAAATTTCCAGGACCAACCCTGGGACACGCGAAATTTTCCCAGGACGGCCCTGGGAGTCGCTTCCGGCCCAGAAGACCCAGGGACCGTCCTGGGAAAATTTGGCAATTCCCAGGGCCAGCCCTGGGAATTTTATGCGGTAACCAGGATGCGTCCTGGGAATCGATTTGCGACCTGGGAGTCACCGCGATGGAGTCGTCGAGGTCCCCAGGACACGGGGAGTCTAACGCCGAGGTCGCCGACGCTCTAGGACAAGCGGTTCCGGAGATACGAGGACGTACCTCAAGGAGTCCGCCAAAGCAACTGCTTTTTAGCAGATGATACCTTTACTACACTTGAAACATATCTAAAACTATTAGACACATAAAAGTGTCAGCGTGCTTTTACTCCCAAATCCAGAAATCAAGCGGTATCCTAACAATAATATTAGGGTGGTGGCTGCCGGGCGGCATCGTGAGTGTCGCATGGCAGGCAGTCTGGGCGGAACATCGACAATCCCTCCCAGGTACAGCGCGAGCGGCACCGGCCAACAATGCCCTGCCTCCTCTCGCACAGTTCCTCCCCGGGTACAGCGCACAGAACAGCAACAATGCCTCAAGGCTCGGCATAGCTCGGGGCGCGGCGCATCGGTGCAGGGTGCAAGCGGATGCAAGCGCAAACCACAGCTCGGCTCGAACCACTGGCCAGCTCCCAGCTCGCTTAGGTCTATTTATTGGGCTATCTATTTTATTTCTTACACAATTAATCCTGAACAACTACCTAGAAGAAAACCAAACGAGTATCATCTGCTTTCATTAACGTTCGTTGAATGAGATTTTTAGTCGGAGGCCAAATTTGCTCCTCGCAGTACGTCCTATCTCCGGAAGCTCTGGTCATAGAGCGTCGGTGGTCTCGGCGTTGTTGTTCCGACGTCCCGAGGAACGTGGATACACACTGGTAAAACTGGAGCGTAGTTGTATGCTTCATTCAATCATACAACTACGCTTGAAGACTTTGCGCTTGACGTCAAGCGTAGAGAAGAAATCCTCCAATGCATTTAGGGAGAGGGGCGAAATGGAGAACTATGCTTGAAGCCGAGCGTAGTTCTACTACGCTTGAAGAAAGGCGCAAAAGTACGCTCGAGTGTTCTACCAGTGCACCACCGGGCAGCTCCTGGGTGGTGGTGGTAACGGTAATGATCCGTAATAGGCTGCACAGTACCCACGTTCGTCGGCATCCTGGGCACACCGGTGGGTCCGACGACGACCCCTGACGGGTTCGTGGTAGCCCAGAACAACACCAGCGCGATGCTTAAGTCAAAAGTCCCGGAAACTTAAATGGCACGCGGCCACAGGCCGAAGCTGTTTTGGCCTCTGACTGAAAAGTTGCTTTGACGGACTCCTTGTGGTACGTCCTCGTTTCTCTGGAACCGCTTGTCCTTGAACCTCGGCGACCTCGGCGTTGGACGCCCCGTGTCCTGGAGACCTCGAATACACCACCAGTTAACCTGGGTGGTGACGACAACGGTGTTGAACCGTATGGCGGCACAGCACCCACGTTCGTCGGCATGCTGGGCGCACCGGAGGTCCGACGAGAACCGCTGAGGGGTTCCTGGTAGTCTAGCACCCTTAAGACGATACCGAAGTCAAAAGTCCCGGACACCCAAATGAAACGCAGCCAGAGGCCGAAGCAAATTTGGCCTCCGACTAAAAAGCAATTTGCTTTGGCGGACTCCTTGTGGTACGTCCTCGTATCTCCGGAACCGCTTGTCCTCACTCTCATTCTAGGAACGTGACATCACGTTGAAACGAACGTGACAAACTGTCACGTTCGTTTGAGCATTGTGTCACATTCGTTTGGGTGTGAATTGGCCGAAAACCAGCTCGTTCACATTCAAACGAACGTGACACAATGCTCAAACGAACGTGACACTTTGTCACGTTCGTTTCAACGTGATGTCACGTTCCTGGAATGAGAGTGCTAGAGCGTCGGCGACCTCGGCGTTAGACTCCCCGTGTCCTGGGGACCTCGACGACTCCATCGCGGTGACTCCCAGGTCGCAAATCGATTCCCAGGACGCATCCTGGTTACCGCATAAAATTCCCAGGGCTGGCCCTGGGAATTGCCAAATTTTCCCAGGACGGTCCCTGGGTCTTCTGGGCCGGAAGCGACTCCCAGGGCCGTCCTGGGAAAATTTCGCGTGTCCCAGGGTCGGTCCTGGAAATTTTACGCCATTTCCAGGGTCCGCCCTGGGAACACGTCAGGCCTCCTGGAAGCACGAAAAATGCCCTGGGAATCCCAGGCGATGGATTCACCGTGATAGTCTGCCAAAACTCTGTAATTTCCTGTATCACTATTACTTTCCTCTTTATGTTATTTTGCATACGTATTATTTTTTTTACCTGTGTCGTTGTACGAGTCTACCCGCCCATGTTCTTTCATTGGAGCCCAGGTCTAAAAATCTTGTGTGGTTTACGGGATCCTGTATCATTTTGCAGGATCCCGTCTAGATTTACGAGATCTCGTATGGTTTTGCGGGATCCCGTAAGAACACTCGACATCCCGGGAGGGTCGCACAGGATCCCTTAAGACCTAACGGGATCCGGTAAGGGTCACACAAGATCCCGAGAGGGTCATACGGGATCCCTTAAGTAGCCGGGATCCCGGGAGGGCTGCACAGGATCCCGAGAGGGTTGTACGGGATCCCGCACGCTGCCGAGATCCGGGAAGAGCCACACGGGATCCCGTGATGGTCTTGCGGGATCCCTTATGCTGCCGAGATCCCGGGAAGTACGCACGGGATTTCAAATTAAGGTATCACTGAGAATGAAAGAGTCACCACCATCACCTTTTCATTGGGTAACGCACGCGCCGTTGCCCAAATTTGGGTGACGAGCCCGCGGTGACCAAATTTTGGGCAGTCATAAAACCGTCGCCCAAATTTGGGTAACGTTGTCGGCGACGCCGTGAGGTCCCCCATGGCGCTCTACCGGGGCCAATCGGGCCCAATGGGGCGTTGAGGCCTCCGGTCATCGTGTGGGCCCCCGGGGGGACGTCATCGGGGAAACCCCACGGCGTCGCCGACGGCGTTACCCAAATTTGGGCGACCAAACGCCTGTTACCAAATTTCGGGTGATGAATTTTTCGTTACCAAAATTTGGGCAACGAAGTTGCATCACCCATTTAAAGGGTGATGGTGGTGACCAATTCATTCTCAGTGTATGCTGTAACTCGGAAAGTTTTTAACATTTTAAGCTCAAATTTTGTATGGGGTATATTCGCTAAAATTCACCAGTGCCATTTGAATTTTATTGAAATCTAACAACTTTTTTCTGCTATCTCGAGAACCGCTGGAGTTATCCAAATTTTGACTGCAGATTTGGATAGATCTCGGTTCCAACCTCCCAGATGATTCAATCAGTTGATTCTATCTGCAGAAGAACTTGCATTTTCACGTCTTTCTCTGTACTTTACAGGATCCTTTTAGTAGGTAAAGGATTCCTTTCCGGCATACGAGATCCCGTCCTGGCGTACAGGATCCTGTCCCAGCATGCGGGATTTTGAAAATTCGTTAAAGGATCCCGTGTGTCCTCACGGGATCCCGTCCACCTCAGGATCCTGTATGGCTCGGGATCTCGTATAGTAGTACGGGAATCCCTTAACGAATTTTCAAATCCCGTATGATCTAACGAGATTTTTAGACCTGGGAGGGTCTACTTTTGAAGTGGGACTGTTTGGTCCTTTAAAAGTAGGACCTAATAAACAAATGTCAAAGTTTCTCTCTCTCCCACACCCGCACGCGCTTCTTCTCGAACTTCTACAGTTTTCGGTCGACAGCAACTTAAAATCACAACACAGGATGAGCACAGCGTACTCGCGTCAACGATCCAGCGGAGAGCTGATTGTGTTTCCTCTCCACCAAACCTCGCTCTGACAACCTTACAAACTATTTTGCGCCTTGAAAAGAAAACTAGCTTGTTACAACAAACTATTTTGAACATTCAGAAGAAACAACTTCGTAATTTTCAAACCTTTTCTCTGTTAACACTTTGCAAGGTTCTAGGTCCTGGGTGTGCTTAAACCAACAAGACACCAAGGAACTTACGTTGGAGAACTTCTTGAAGATGTTGCCCTCGGCTAGGATGTACGATCCAGTCTTCGGCTCAATTCCAGTGTGGGGGTTTTGATCCATGTAATTGCCAATCAAATGGATGTAGGGCTAAAAGGGAAAATAACCAAATTTCGTTACAATGGAACAAAGAATAATTGGGAGCGAGGGGGTGACACTTCACGAGGTAAATTGCCGCTTTATACTTGCCACGGAAATTTTTTCCAGCAGACTCACCGGTGCTGGTGAACCCAATAAAAATAAGGCCCAGTGGCGGATCCAGAGGCGGCCAAAGGGGGGGGGGGGGCAAAGTAGCACTTTTTGCCTACTTACAGGAGCAAAGTGATGCTTTTTGCCTACTTTTAAGGCGTCTATCTAGGGGTCGTGGGGGGGGGGGGAACAATTGTCTCCCCCCCCCCGATCCGCGCTTGATTAGACCGTAAAAAGGGTCAAGTTGTTATATCCATTTCCTATGAGGATTTTCTCCTACAGTGCTCTAGGACTGAGATAATTTGGTGTAATGATGCAAACCATGCAAACCGGCACAATAGTACATAAGATAAAGCCTCATTTTGGAGATCTAGAAAGTTATTGCCTTCTTCCGCCTCATGGATTGTTATTTCACATTATTTCAAAGTTCTGTCACGTTAATTGGACGTTATTGCAGCCTTTTACCACGTTATTTCAAGGTAAGAGTAAACCAAACTTGAAGCTGTTTCCCCTCGGTACGAGAAACTGCACACATTCTTGGCCAAAAGAAGCTCACAAAATTGTGCAAAAAGTTCATCTGCCTTTCCTTCAATTGGCCAATAAAGGCATGCCTTAGGCTAATTGATCCAGGAAGCGGAAGAAGGGAATAATTCGACTTATCTCCAAATTGAGTTTTTATTATGTCGTTGTGCCTTGGAATGGTTTGCATCATTGCACCAAATTATTTGACTCAATTCCTAGCAGTTAAACAGAAAATCCACTTTGAAAAAAGATGTAACTCAACTTGACTCCTTTTTCACTCTCAATTTAGCGGAAAATAGAATCATCTCAACCAAAGTCAACATGACTCCGTTCAACATATTGTTGATAGGAGATAACTCAACTTGTGTTTTTTTTGTATCTATTGTAAAAAGAATCAAGTCAACTTACCCCCTTTTAATTTTAAGAACTTAAACGGAAAAAAGAGCTAAGTCCAAAAAATGCACCAGATGAACCAACACTCTCTGCTGACTATAGTTCCACTTGACATGTCTCCGAATTCCACTTGGTTTAAGAAATTTAAGTTGAGATGACTCTGTTTTCCATTTTAGCGGAAAGTGATAAGTCACAGATATCCTAAACGCAGTGACTTGACACTCGTGATGTTTATCTCAAAATTTAACTTCCTTTTTTATAACTTGTTATCATCTATAACATTCCATTGTTCAGTTTCAGATTTCCCTGCTAACAGGTTTTTGTTGCTCCTGAAAAATGGTCAAAATGGAGTTATCCCCTTCTTCCGCTTCCTGGATCAATTAAGAAAATCTTTTCACGTGCCCGAACTAAAAACGCAGCATTTGCTTCTACCACTACCACGAAGAAAATAAAGACCCTGTAGAGCTGCTTCGTACTTTGGAACTGCTTCCTATCGCGAAGGATTTTGCTTCATAATACGAAGCATTACTCCGTAGATTTCATAATACCTTCATTTTCGTCGTATTACGAAGCGATTCTTCCTAGGGTTTTGACTGTGAAAAGGGTGGAGAGTTTGAGTAATTGAACTGCTGAAATTGTTGGCTTCAACCACCTACCTGCGCTTTGCCCCAACCGCCCGCGTGTGGGGTCCTCCCCGCGGTGTTGAGCACGTGGTTGTTGATGAGCGTGATCTCGTCGTGCGTGCCCCAGAAGAGCCACACCCAGTAGTGGGCGCCGTCGCACAGGGCTGAGTTCTTGGAGGTCCCGTCGAAGAGGCACGACGACACTGTGATGCCCTTGTTTTGGTTCTGATAGGACACAAGGTGCTGACGCCCGATTCGCTGCAAGAAGAAAGGCATTTTCAGGTCCCGGAGAACAGTGTTTCACGTGTCGGAGCGAACGCCTTCCCGTGAACGAGAACACGCTTCTCGTTCCCAAAGGAACGTGTTAAGCCAAGGATCTGATTGTATGCTCATTGTATGCAGTACAACTTTTTCTACGACAAGGCAGGCAGTCCTCAATTCTAAATGCACGGATTTGTTGTATCTTTGTTGCTGTCCCAGTAAGCCCCCGTACAGTCCACATTGGGGCAGGTGGGTCATTCCACGCCAAGTCGTCAAGGTTTTGAGGGACGTGTCGGCCGAACCCAGCGGTATTTTCAGGGATTGTTGGCCCTATGGGCCCATTGAAGGCCCGGTACTTTTTTCCCCGGAAAGTCGACAGGGGTCTGAGATATCTCAAACTTCATTTTTGGTAAAAGAAATTACCTATCAACCTAAAAAAATTTATATCTCGGAAAGTATTTGTCCTTTCTCAAAACCGCTTATACCGTTGGAAAGAGGAAGAAAAACTGAAAAAGATGGGATTTTTTCCAAAAATTCTTGGAAACTTTTACTTTTTGCACTTTTATAGTGAAATGTTAAAAATTATGCAACTTTTTTGTACCCTGATCAAAAATGGCGTTCTATGGCTCAAAATGTACCTTGATATGTCCTCTAAACGAAAAGATCAACGCCCCAATGTATTTTGTTTAGTTCCGGAGAACGAGCGGTTCTTGTGGACCACTGCAAGGCTACTTTCCCGCTGGAACGGCTCCCACGCCACGCTCGCCTTCTTTGTGTTAGCGGACGTGATCGCCAGGGTTCGGCGACCGTCAGGTAGGATTCTCACCTCACTTTCCAGCCCACTAAGGAAGCGCTGGACCTCAGCGCCTGAAGGGCAAGCAAGGGAGAGACTGGGAAGCACGAAGGGTCACCTACACACACATTTTTGGGGGTTGGCCGCGACTGTGCTCCGCGGTGCGCGTCGCCGCCGGTGGCGGATTGCGGAACTAACGAACTTGGTGGTGTGTGTTGTTTCTAACCATCGCTTGTTTGGATTAGGTGTCAGGCAGAAAGGTTCGGATACTTGCTGAATCTCGCCCTGCGTTTGTTCCTGGCAGTTTGGAGGTGAACTATATAAGTTCTATAGAAAAGGCATATTTGCAATATTTGCAACGCACCAAACGTGGTTGGCACCCATTTGACCACACTAGTTGGTGCGGTATAGACCACGTTCAGAAACCAAGTGCGTATCCTAACAACTTAAGGGGCTGGCTGCCGGGGCGGGAGAGTGAGTAAATGGG
Organism: Thrips palmi; assembly: GCF_012932325.1. Classification (NCBI taxonomy): domain Eukaryota; kingdom Metazoa; phylum Arthropoda; class Insecta; order Thysanoptera; family Thripidae; genus Thrips; species Thrips palmi. The sequence continues at coordinate 13,241,222 of NW_023144631.1, read as the reverse complement.
TGGCTCGCAGCCTGCGTGGAACACCGATACTCCCCAGGTACAGCCCTACGGGTCGTCACGGCTCGGCGTGCGCGGACAGCACCAAACGAGTATCGTATGCTTCCATGAACGTTTCTTGAATGTAGATTTTCGTTTTTCTTCCCAACCCAACCAGCTTTTAGTCATCTTTAACTAGTTTTGTCACTGCTGTCAAAATATTGCAAATATGCCTGTTTGTATTACCTATTTGTGCCAAGACTTGAGCCTTGACCCAAAGCCCTTATATCTGGAGGTCCGACATGAGCCCGGATTGAGCCCCGACCTGAGGCTCGAGTCCGGGCCTAGATCGGGGCCGTATCAAGCTCACGCCGGGGCTCAACTCGGTTTGGGGTAGGGATTCAGGTTGGGTTTCTGGTCACAGGGGTACAAGGATCGTGTCCTCTAAGCCAAACAAATATCAACTATGAAAAACACACCTTCAGTCAAAGTAAAATATTTGGTGTTCAGTTATTCCCCTGCCCATATTTTCTCCGCACTGACCCCTCCGAGAACACAGAACAAGTGCATACTTGAAACATTTTGACAACAGTGACAAAGCCAGTAAAAGATGACTAAAAAGTGGTTGGGTTGGAAAGGGAAACAAAAATCAAACTACGGCAGAGAGCCCGTCGTGAATCTGAACCAGCAAATGAATCAGACTTAAGCCACGCAAAGATATTCTCCAGTGTAGAACTTATATAGTTCACCTCCAAACTGCCAGGAACAAACGCAGGGCGTGATTCAGCAAGTATCCGAACCTTTCTGCCTGACACCTAAGCCAAACAAGCGATGGTCAGAAACAACACACACCACCAAGTTCGTTAGTTCCGCAATCCGCCACCGGCGGCGACGCGCACCGCGGAGCACAGTCGCGGCCAACCCCCAAAAATGTGTGTGTAGGTGACCCTTCGTGCTTCCCAGTCTCTCCCTTGCTTGCCCTTCAGGCGCTGAGGTCCAGCGCTTCGTTTGTGGGCTGAAAAGTGAGGTGGGAATCCTACCTGACGGTCGCCGAACCCTGGCGATCACGTCCGCTAACACAGAGAAGGCGAGCGTGGCGTGGGAGCCGTTCCAGCGGGAAAGTAGCCTTGCAGTGGTCCACAAGAACCGCTCGTTCTCCGGAACTAAATAAAATACATTGGGGCGTTGATCTTTTCGTTTAGAGGACATATCAAGGTACATTTTGAGCCATAGAACGCCATTTTTGATCAGGGTACAAAAAAGTTGCATAATTTTTAACATTTCACTATAAAAGTGCAAAAAGTAAAAGTTTCCAAGAATTTTTGGAAAAAATCCCATCTTTTTCAGTTTTTCTTCTTCTTTCCAACGGTATAAGCGGTTTTGAGAAAGGACAAATACTTTCCGAGGTATAAATTTTTTTAGGTTGATAGGTAATTTCTTTTACCAAAAATGAAGTTTGAGATATCTCAGACCCCTGTCGACTTTCCGGGGAAAAAAGTACCGGGCCTTCAATGGGCCCATAGGGCCAACAATCCCTGAAAATACCGCTGGGTTCGGCCGACACGTCCCTCAAAACCTTGACGACTTGGCGTGGAATGACCCAGGTGTGGACTCTTATGGTGAAATTTCTCTCCTGAATGAAAACGTGACAAAATAAGTCTGAATGCTAAGTACAGGATGTGAAAGGCTACACATCAATGCAAAATTATTTAGGTCTGGCCCTACCAATTAAGCACGCAAACGCAAGGAAAAATTCCGTCCCATACAATGAGAATGAAAAAGTATTGGTCAAGACTCAATTTTGGGCGAGGTATACTTCATCACCGAAATTTGAGTTAGGATTATTTTCTCATCCATGATTTCCCATCCGTGATTAGGGAATATCAGCTGCCTAAATGGCCAGATTGTATTCTCACCCATATTTGGGTGAGGAAAGCTTCCTCGCCCAAAGTTGGGTGATTAAGTGATTCTCACCCAATAGGTCGATAAACACTATCACGACCACAATTTTAGTCGTGATGATGGCTCTTTCATTCGCAGAGTGGACGTTTATAAGTGACAGAAAACCACTTCTGCTTCGGCCGAACACCGGCAACCCGTTGGGCGAGTCCTTACCGCGAAGGTGACGCCTTGCACCCACACGTTCTGCGCGTTGTCGAAGGCCAGCGCGTCCCCGGCCCAGATGACCTGTGGGTTGATGTCGGTGATGCTGATGTCGCGGATGATGACGTTCTGCGCGTTCTTGATGCGCAGGCCCTTGCCCTTGATGACGCCCTTGCCGTTCTTGCCGATGATGGACTTGTTGGAGCCGATCACGATTTCAGTGGTGCCGGGCCCCTTGGCGTATTTCACCTGAACAAGGAAACCGGAGCTTCTTAGTTTAATAAGTTAAATTCCCCTATTTTGTTTATTCGTTTAAGCCCCAGTTCAAAGCGGAACTGGATTGTCATTACACGCTCATTCCAGGAATGTAACGTCACGTTGAAATGTGACAAAATGTCACGGTTCTTTGAGCTTTGCAAAGCATGTCTCGCATTCGTTTGGATGCGAATTTGCCAAAACTTAGCTTGTTCAAATTGAAAACTAATGAGGCACACTCAAAGGAACGGGACATTTCGTCACATTCGTTCCAACGTGACGTCATGTTCCTGGAATGAGAATGAAGGCGGTTTTCGAAGCTCAAACCTGGGAGTTTCAAACAATCGTGTAAACAAGAAAAAGAAAGGCATTTGCCTGAGGCTCCACTTTCGCTTGAATCCAAGGACGAGCGGAAAGGCTCAGTGTCAGCCCACAGACACATATTCAATACCTTTCAGTGGGTCAAAGTAGAGTCTTACAGGAAAAAAGGTCACGTTTTGCAAAGGAATTTCCTTGCAAGTCTACAAGCAACTGTATTATCAGTCTTGCAGGGAAATTTCTCCCTGAACATCAGTAATTTTCCGTGCGAGATCCAGTTTTCTCTGCAGAGTGCAGAGCAATTCCATGGCAATGCGAACACACACTTCACCTGCTTTTTAATGTGATCAGTACGAATTGAGTTTACCAAATTTTCAAGAACAAATAGGAAACGGTGCAGGTGCAGGCAAACTGTTGACAAGGATGGTGACACTATACTTTCTCTGTTATCCTTCCCCCGAAAGGTACTAACCTGGGTCGACGACTTGCCATTGCAGGTACCAGCGTGGGCCAAGGACTCTTGGAATCCACTGCCACACTTCTGGAAGTAGCACCCAGTGCTGGTCGCCCAGCCCTCAGAGTTGGTAAAGTCGTATGTTCTGTCCAGGACGATGATCAGCTTTTGATTACTACCCAAGTAACTCTTGAGTTCGTTGGTGTTCTTGGGAGTCACAGTCTTGCCTGTAGTTCGAAAAAGAGCAATTTTGAATGTAAATCGTGTAGTACCGTATTTTAGTTTAAGATCGTAACTCGAAATATTTATTTTTAGGCACGAAATAGCGTTGCAGTATTCCCAGGATCCAGCCTCGCCGAGATTACCGTGATTTTAATGTTGAAATATGGTTGAAATGTGTCTTTATGAGAAATTTGCCGTCAAAACCACTGTTTCTATAGCAAAGCTCGACTCGATAGCCAGAAACAGGGAGAGAGGGGAGCCGAGCCACCAAAAATTGAATGTGACGAATGGCAGCGCTCCTTTTCGCTCCCCCCAATAACGCTTGCTCAACTGAAAAAGTGCGTTCGAATCAAAATTGTCTTCCACTGCAGCTTGAAGAGATCCAACGATAGCGCAGACGTTGTTTTTGAACGTGGCCATTTGGATCGGCTGGCCGGCTGGCCAGTGATAGTTCAAAAGAGTGTCCCCTACCACGGCGTTGGTTTTTGTTGTTGACTTGTACTGAGTTTGTGTTTAAAATCGAGACGATTGTGCACATTAATGAGCATATTAACATTTTTAATTGCTTTGGAAACATTTACATCAATTTCGTCTTGACAAATCTGTCTAGCTCCTTAACTAAGTTTTAATGTACCAGACGTCAATATTGATAAAATATCGATTGAAGGATGAGTTTATTGTGTATTCCATGTTATGTGCTAACTAACCCTCCTCACTCACCTCCTTGACCACCGGTGGTCTTGTAGCCGAATCCGACAGGCTTTGTGATGCAGTTCCTGTTCCATCCACCCGCCAGCGCGGTGGCCGGGAGGAGACAGACCAGCAGCAGGAGCGAATTCATGGTGACAACTCCTGGTCAATTCGGCGCAGTGTCGCCAAAGGCAGGTCTGCGCTCGCTTCGCTCGTGTTTCTTCCTTTTAAGAGCGGCGTGACGCACCGGCCACTCGCTGTTTTCGATCGGCGGGCACGACGGCAATAAACAGGCAACGCACCTGAAGTGCGAATTTTCCGCGAAGGTTTTTTGAAATTATCACGACGGAGACATGACGTCATCCCTATCACGTTTTAAGGCCAGGGACAGGTGAAAAAATGAAGAAGTTTGGTGAAATTGAATGAAATGAGTTCTGGGTGGAAAATGGTCCTTTGGACCTTCCTCTTTCAGGATCTGTCGGGACTTCGACTATCCGGGACCTGGAAGTGCTTAAAATACATCTTTTCGCACACTCCTGCATTTACGACACTTTAGTAAAATTGTCCGTTTTGCCATCAAGGGGGGGGGGGTTCTAGCGAAAATCTTGCCATTTTCAAAATGAACCCCACTGTCATAATTTGTTGGGAATATGAAATCATACTTCAAAGAGACTAAGATTTGATTTTTGAAGGCATATGCTAGGTCTTGAACCCAGTCGAATTGTCTTTTTTGGACTGTTTTGGCTTTTTTTAGCCGTATTTTGAACAATCCTCTTGCGCATACTATTTTGACGTAAAAGGTTATCTTCACATTTTCACTTCTTCGATTCATTTTAAAAAGATTCCAGCATGCCTAGTTCAAAATTTCCATTATATTAGTAATCACATGCTTTTTCATCTAAGAAGTCACAAAAACTTGTCTATTTTGTACATTGTTGATCAATTTAAGTGAAATGATGCTTTAGAAGCTTGCCAATGAAATGTAATGGACATTTCAGTTGTGCATGCTGGGATTTTTTAAAATGAATCGAAGAAGTGAAAAATATCCAGGTAAACCCTTTTTACGACAAAATAGTATGCGCAAGGAGATTTTTTGGCTGAAAACCCTTTAAAATCTGTCACCAAATTTTTAAACGCCCTTTTCTCCGAAGACATTTTTTAACATTTGAATGGTCCTGTGCGCAAAAAATTTTTGAGTGTCGTCAATGATTTTTTTTCCACTGACTCAGTGGGTTTATTGCGAGGAAACGCAAGTGAAGTTTTTGTATATTCCACCCAAAAGTAGGGTTTTTGGATATCGGTTTTAAAAAAAAGGGAAAATTTTTGGGTTTTTTGAAAAATTCAAAATTGAAAAGTTGGTATTTTGCTATCAGTGCCGGAAACTAAAATCTGTCACTTGCGTTGTTCTTTGGACTTAGACGAACAAAAAAATATGTCGGTCAGGTCAATAACCCAAAATGGGAAACGCACAGGAATTTTTAACAAACACTTAAAAAATTATAAAAAAGCCTGTATCTCAGGAACCGCTTGATATTATGGGATGGGATTTGGGTGAAATAGTTTATCACAAGAGTAAGATTTTGACAGAAAATAAGAATTTTTGGACCAGCAGTTTCTGAGATCATTTTTTCACCTGTCCGGGCCCTTAAGTCATTTTCTCATGAGGACATGAAGCATCAGCAACGTTATCTTTTTCCAAAAAGAAAGAACTTCGTTCATCCAGGTGAGGTAAAAACAAATTAATTGTCCTGTATTGTTTTTAAATTTATATTATTGGCTGAGCGACAGCGAAGCCCGTTACTCCAGTGGGGTTAAAAAAAATTTCTGTCTGTCTGTGTGTGTGCGTGTGTGTGTGCACTACTCCTCCTGAACGGCTCGGCCGATCTGGCTGAGATTTTGCAGGCTGTTAGGTATGTTCTTGGCTCAGCCCCGCGAAATTTCACTATCCTAGCTCAGGGGGTTCATTTTTTAAAACCCAAAAAACACCTAAAAAACGCAAAAAAGGGTTTGGCCCCGCCCCCTTTCTGTCTGAAGAAAGGGGGGTCTGAGGGGCGGAGCCCCTCAGTCCCGACAACCTTAAAGTTTAGAAGGGTCAAGATCGTGTTATCTGTAGATGAAGCAACTCTATCTACAATGATGGGGGTCTGGGGGGCGGAGCCCCCCCAGCATGTAACAAGTAAGAACCGACGACCGCAGGCCAAGGTAGGTACGCCAGGCGCGGATTGGAGAAACAGGCAGCGAGACATCGCGAAGCCTGTTACGACAAGACGCGGTCTGGCGTAAACCTACCTTGTAAATTAGTGGTGGTGGTTCAAGAAGGTATAAGAATTGGAATTAACGTAACAGTGTAATGAGTATACACATAGAGCCCTCATCACTGCAAAAAAAATTCTGAAATTTAAGACATGAAAATGTCTTAAATTTAATAACATTTTGAAATGATGTGAAAACTCAGAAAAGTTTGTGAAAAGTGCTATACTTTAGCAATTTTCCAAAACTAAAAAGAAAAAATAATAAATAGTTGGTAAATTTTTAAAACCACTTTTAAAAATTAGAAACTGGGTTGTCAAAATTAAGATTGCCTGCCAAAAGTAAAAATTTTTTCTCAAAATCCACATGACTGATGACTTTTCATAACTAGATTTCTGAAACTAACTGATTGAAGTTAAGTTTAAGCTTTAGTGATAGCTGTCATATTCAACACAAACTGAAGGTTTAGTTTGATTACTTCACGCAAACTGTCGACAAGCCACTTCTCACACGGTATGGTCCACAGTCATCCGCTGGGTTTAAGGTCAGGTTTCACAGACCTGCCGCTAGGTGGCGCTTGGAGCGCCGTGTCCGTTCCCGAATATTTGTATTTGTATTTCTAAAAGAACTTCTTTTGGCAAATGATATGATACTATCTGTTGCCTTAGTAAATGTCTTCTCTAGCCGCTAGCTCAAATTTTTAAACAAAATATTCCACTGAAATTGAGAAAAACGCATAACTATGTTGCCACTCGCTGGCGTCTGCTGTCGGCCATTAGGTTAGGTCCAGGCACCTCCTCGACAGTGACACAGTTGAACGCTGGAAGACTCACGATTCTTCTGCCTTCGTACTTCGACTCATTTTTGATAATCGACTCTTTTAAGGGTCAAGATGAAAGGTGTATTTCAGAATACCGTGATCCATATTATAAATTGGACGTCAGTACAGAAGTTCTTTCCCTTCGCTTCTATCACTTTATAGTCAAATATATTTATGAATTTTAATAAACCATAATCTATGAATTTAAAAATTTGGGTCATTAGTTTAAGGGGAGGTTCGGTGAAAATCTTGCCATTTTCCAAATGGACCCTACAGTCATTTTGTTCGGAATAAAAATTTTTTCATTGGGGAGACTAAATTTGACTTTTGAAGGCACATGCCAGGCTGTAAACCAGTCGAAGAGTCTTTTTGAGCCTTTTTTGGACTGTATTTTGAAAAATTCCTTGCGTACTTTTGTCGTAAAAGGTTGACCTTGAAATTTTCATTCTTCGACTCATTTTCAAAAGATTCCGGCATGCATAGCTCAAAACTTCCATTTATTATTAATTTTAGCTTTTAAGCTGAAAAGTCCCTAAAATTTGTCTTTTTTGTACATTTTTGATCAATTTTAGTGAAATCCCTGGTTAGAAAGTTTGCGAAAAAAATGAAATTGACATTTGAGATGGGCATGCCGGCATTTTTAAAAAATGAATCGAAGAAGTGAAAAATGTCTAAGCCAACTTTACGACAAATAGTATGCGTGGGAAGACTTTTAAGTTAGCCTAAATGGGAGAAAAAGGCTCTGCGACTGGATTCAGGGCATAGAATGTGCCTCCCCAAAAAAAATTTAATAAATACTTGATAAGACATCAAATTTTTAACAAATTTTCACAGTGGGACCTATTTAGGAGAAAATAGCATTTTCACCAGAACCTCCCCTTAAGAGGAGAAAGTTTCTTACTTTTAATAGCAAAAAATCTTTGTAAACTGCTTCACTGCTTCTTAAAATTAAGATGGATTTTTTTTGCAGTGATGTGTGTATTGACAACACACTTTACAGTGTATGGTCCCTTGACTACGATGTACAAGGCTACGGCCGCGTACAACTAACAAAGCTACATTTGACTCTGTAAGATAGTGTAGGAGGCCGTCGAATAAAATGGCCCAGAATCGATTTTTTTTACCTTGATAACGTGCGGGGCTCATCAGGAACAAAGTGCCTTGTTGTTAACCACCTTTACAACACCATTTGTGCCTCCGATAGATCTAAAAGATTCAAAAATGCCCAAAACAATAGCTTTTTCCTTGTAATATGCAAAGAAAAACCTTGTAGTGCGAAGGAAAACCACCTTCTTTTTTGTTTTCGCCATTTTCCCACGTTTATGTAAAATTTCTTTGGAAGACATTTTGAGTGTAAAATGGTTGGCATGGCCACACCAAATTGTTTGACTCAATTCCAAGTAGTTTGAGAGAAAACCAACATGGAAAAAGGATATATCTTGACTTTGGCTCCTTTTACGGTCTCAACTGAGCATAAAATAGAGTCAACTCACCAATATCCCATGAGTCCGATGAAAAGCTTGGAAAAAGGAGCTGGCTCAAGTTATATCTTTACGCATGCATAGGACAAAGGAGTCATCTCAACTTGTGTCCAAATTATCCCATTGCAATTGGAGACAAGTACGATTGTGTCTAAATGTCACAGTGGCATTTGGAGGCAAGTGCAATTGAGTCTAAATGTCACGGTTGCAAAAAAAAGGTAAGTCCATTTATCCCCTACGAAGCCAAAAAGCTCAAATTTGATGAAACTCCAAATGCAACAGGATAATTTGGACACGAGTTGAGATAGATCCTTTTTCCACATGTTCTTGAGTTACCTCCAAATTCCATCTTATTTGAGAGGCAAGTAGAAATGACTCTTTTTTCCACTTTCATGCAAGGGAGTAACTCACAGAAACTCTAGACAGAGTAGAATACCACTTATGAAAATTGTCAGAATTGTTAGTCATGTTTTACTGACTACATTTACAACGTTGGCCCATTTAGCTTTAGTTTGTTGTGGAAACACTTTTTTGTTTCTCCTGAAAAATGACACAAAA
>NW_023144631.1:13214393-13231595 GCF_012932325.1 Thrips palmi | reverse complement strand
GAACCTGCAAATGCAAAGCACAAACCGGGGTTACTTTCTCTGTGGCAAAAATAAAATTACGCAACCTATTTGGCAGCATGTTTCTCGGATATTGAAATTTATATTATTCACACTGCATACCTTGGTTTCCATTGTCTTTGGCAGCCACTTTATCTAGACTTAATAAAGCTGTCGTAGGCACTTGGGGTGCTTAGCCGTACATGTACATGTTAACCACGCCTTGTGCTTAACGAGTACATGTACCAGTGTGGGACTTGAGCGTCGTAGGCATTTGGGGGTGCTTAGCCGTACATGTACATTTTAAACCCACGCCTTGTGCTTAACGAGTACTTTACCAGTGTGGGACTTTAGCGTCGTAGGCACTTGGGGTGCTTAGCCGTACATATACATGTACATGAACCAGTGTGTACGATCTGTAAGTACATATACATGTTAACCAGTGTGTACGAGTACATGTACCAGTGTGGGACTTGAGCGTCGTAGGCACTTGGGGTGCTTAGCCGTACATGTACATGTTAACCACGCCTTGTGCTTAACGAGTACATGTACCAGTGTGGGACTTGAGCGTCGTAGGCACTTGGGGTGCTTAGCCGTACATGTACATGTTAACCACGCCTTGTGCTTAACGAGTACACGTACCAGTGTGGGACTTGAGCGTCGTAGGCACTTGGGGTGCTTAGCCGTACATGTACATTTAACCACCCTTGTGTTTAAACGAGTACATGTACCAGTGTGGGACTTTAGCGTCGTAGGCACTTGGGGTGCTTAGCCGTACATATACATGTACATGAACCAGTGTGGTGTTAACACGTACATGTCCATTGTTTCATTTGTATTTTTTTTATTGCAGTGTAAAGTGTATCAATGATGCGGGGTTCAAGTCAGTAAAGCTGAGAGAGCTGGCGTCTGACATTGAAGCAGAACCTGATGAGGAAAAGGAGGAAATCCTCAATTTGTACCGATCCCAGGAATTCTATGATAATTTAAATGAAGAAATTCATGTAGCCCGGATCCAAAGGGCATGTCTGGGTAGTCCTGCCCCCGCCGAAAAGACTGTCACTTTCAAGCTACCCGAGGTTGTAAACGAAGGCTTGTCGTTGACACAGGAGGTGGTGAGTATCTTGCTTCTCTTCTCGTACACTCATGGTGCAGCTTGAGACAGGGGCGTTCATGTACCTGTTCTTCTGGCCCTAAACCAGTATGTGTACAGGTGTGGCTTGTTTGTTTTGTACTGCCATTGGAACACTTTAATTTATTTGCAGTTTGATCATTTCATGGCTAAGACGCTAGCCATTAAGGCGAACAACAGTGGTCCTGATGAGATTGAGGTTGAGGATCCTGTAGAGGGTGATACTGGTTCGCCTGCCAAGAAAACAGCCACATCAACAAGTGAAGTTCCCTCGGATGATAGCGATGAACCATTAGCTCGCGTATCGGCCACCTTAATCGCAAAGAAGATGCAGTCAGGCGGTCGTCCCACTAGAAAGAAGGATGCCACTACTGATGATGACACTGACACTTCATTAACTGAAACTGAAAATGTATGTACGAATGACAGTGTGTGTGTCGGTACCGCTACGAGTGCGTGTGTTTAACTTGTTCATTTATTTTTCTAGGATGAGTACGCTAGCTTCAATAACATTTTAGATGCGCTTCGGGGTTGGCATGACTCAGACCCAAAGTCGTTTCTAATACCACATGCCAACATGAGGAGTGTGCCGCTGCCCCCAGACAGCTGCTTGTCTCCGTCTTCCTCGTTCGTAATTAGGCTGGTGGACGTGGAAAGCTCGTTAGGTGTAAGTACTTGTTTACCACGCCTTATGTCTTAACGAGTTCATGTACCAGTGTAAGCACTTGGGGTGTGTAGCCGTACATGTACATGTTAGCACCGCCTTGTGCCTCAACGAGTACATGTACCAGTGTGGCACTTGGGGTGTTTAGCCGTACATGTACATGGTAACCGCCTTGCGCCTCAACGAGTACATGTACCAGTGTGGGACTTGAGCGTCGTAGGAACTTAGGGTGTTAAGCCGTACATGTACATGTTAACCACGCCTTGTGCTTAACGAGTACATGTACCAGTGTGGCACATGCTGACTTTTTCTTATTCTCTTGCAGTTTGACTTGACAAAGCCTCTTAAATACCCACAGAAGCGTAAGGTCTTGTCTCTAGATCCCTGTGTAAGGGAAGCGGCCGTCGCCTCTTATAGGAAGACAATGAAACAGAAGATCGTAAATGCCGTCAAGTTGTCAAGGCGGGATGTGGACGATGCTCCTGCTCAGAAGCTCGCTCGAAATGTGTGGGCTGCTTTTGAGAAGGACTCTATATCAAAACATGAAATGTACTACGATAGCGGAACTTTATTTAGAGACGCCTACAAAGCGGACGTCCCCTTTCATGGCAAAATGGTGAGTAATGCAATATGCTTTACTAATGTTTCTTCCAAGTACATGTGCGCCTGTCTGCAACTGATTTATTTTTCTTGCTCTTGCAGCTTAGTGCTTGGGCAACTACCCCCATGTCAACTATATGGCTCCAACGACGGGGCTACAAGCCTCTTGAGGAAAACGCGTTCCTCTACCTAAACCAAGTGCTCCAGTCTGTAGAGCATCACAGAACATTGCTGGCTGTGTTCTACATATTCTTACCAATTTATGGCCTCAGGGACTTTGAAAGGTACTCTGTGAAACAAATGAAGGAGCTTAAGAAGGGTCCCAAGAAGGGTGGTAGCGAGGAGAAATCAGAGTCAGAGGTATGTACGTTCATGTGCGTCATAGGAACTTGGGGTGCTTAGCCGTACATGTACATGTTAACCACGCCTTGTGCTTAACGAGTACATGTACCAGTGTGGGACTTTAGCGTCATAGGCACTTGGGGTGCTTAGCCGTACATGTACATGTTAACCACGCCTTGTGCTTAACGAGTACATGTACCAGTGTGGGACTTTAGCGTCATAGGCACTTGGGGTGCTTAGCCGTACATGTACATGTTAAGGCCAGGGACAGGTGAAAAAATGATCTCAGAAACTGCTGGTCCAAAACTTCTTATTTTCTGTCAAAATCTTACTCTTGATGAAAAACTATTTCACCCAAAATCCCATCCCATAATATCAAGCGGTTCCTGAGATACGGCTTTTTTATAAATTTTTTTAAATGTTTGTTAAAAAATTCCTTCGTTTCCCCTTTTTGGGTTTTGACCTGGCCGACTATTTTTTTTTGTCTAACCAAAGAACAAACGCAAATGACAGATTTTTGTTTTCCCGGGACTGATAGCAAAATACCAACTTTTCAATTTTGACATTTTTCAAAAACCCAAAAATTTTCCCTTTTTTTGTAAAAAAACCCATATCCAAAACCCTACTTCTGGGTGGTATATACAAAAACTGTCACTTGCGTTTCCTCGCAAAACCTACTGAGTCAGTGGAAAAAATATCATTGACGACACTTCAAACTGTATGCGCACAGGACCATTCAAATGTTAAAAAAAGTCTTGGGAGAAAAGGGCGTTTAAAGTTTGGTGACAGTTTTTAAATGGATTTTCAGCCAAAAAAATCTCCTTGCGCATACTATTTTGTCGTAAAAGGTTGACCTGGATATTTTTCACTTCTTCGATTCTTTTTTAAAAGATCCCAGCATGCACAACTGAAAATGTCCATTACATTATCATTGGCAAGCTTCTAAAGCATGCATTTCATTTAAAATTGATCAACAATGTACAAAATAGACAATTTTTAGTGACTTCTTAGATGAAAAAGCATGTGATTAAATATAATGGAAATTTGAACTAGGCATGCTGGAATTTTTTTTAAATGAATCGAAGAAGTGCAAAATGTGAAGATAAGCCTTTTACGTCAAAATAGTATGCGCAAGAGGATTGTTCAAGATACGGCTAAATAAAGCCAAAACAGCCCAAAAAAAGACAATTCGACTGGGTTCAAGACCTAGCATATGCCTTAAAAAATCAATCTTAGTCTCTTTGAAGTATGATTTCATATTCCCAACAAATTATGACAGTGGGGTTCATTTTGAAAATGGCAAGATTTTCACCAGAACACCCCCCCCCCCTGATGGCAAAACGGAAAATTTTTACTAAAATGTCGTAAATGCAGGAGTGTGCGAAAAGATGTATTTTAAGCACTTCCAGGTCCCGGATAGTCGAAGTCCCGACAGATCCTGAAAGAGGAAGGTCCAAAGGACCATTTTCCACCCAGAACTCATTTCATTCAATTTCACCAAACTTCTTCATTTTTTCACCTGTCCCTGGTTAACCACGCCTTGTGCTTAACGAGTACATGTACCAGTGTGGGACTTGAGCGTCATAGGCACTTGGGGTGCTTAGCCGTACATGTACATGTTAACGAGTACCTGTACATGTGTACGCTGATGAAAATACTCCTATTTGTCAGTACATGTCTTGCGTCTCTTGTTGCAGCCGGAGGACGTCGCCGGCAGCAGCCAGGAACCAAAGAAGAAGCGAGCGAGGCTCCCGGGGGGGAACGTTAACCCCATGACCCAATGGATCGTCACGAGCGCCTGGGAAAAGTCGGTGGTGGAGTGGGCAATAGAATACCACAACGACCATTACCGGCCGAAGGTGGACAAGGACGACAAGAAGTGGGCGGAGAAGGTGCACCACCTTAGCCACGTCCCATCATTAATGAGGAGGTGCAGGCAATTTGTGGGTTCTGGCATGTCAAAGGGGTTCGACAAAAACACCCAACTTTCCCCCCATTTGAGGGACTGCCCTGATTGCAAGATCCTGCCGGAGTCCGTCAAAGAACAATTTAGCCTCACCTCTCCAACAACTACCAGGTAATCAACGCGGAACACCGTACTGTTTTCTGCACTCCATCCCCAAAGGCTGACCTTCCGGTGGTGTCATGAATCTCCTGCCACTTCTCCAAGCCTTAGGCTTCCTTCTGTACTATAAATTCATTCATGCACCCTTAATTCTATGAATTTATTCATGCTGCTCTTCCTAGTACTAGTACTGATGCGTAAATGTTCAAATTGTGATAATCCAAATGTTTAATCTTTGCCAAGATTTATTTCAACGCTTTGCGTTCTAATTGTGATAATCCAAATGTTTAATGTTTGACAAGATTTATTTCAACGCTTTGCGTTCTAATTGTGATGATCCTAAGCAAAATGTTAAGTCTTTAGAAACATTTATTTAAACGCATAAATAAATTGTTTATTTTTTTAAATCTTGTGCTTTTTTACACCAAGCAGACCCGCATATATACCTCTTTGCAAATGCACTGGTACGGGTTTAGTTTCCTCTAGGCCCTTCCCTGGGGACTCTAAACCCGTACCTGTGCATGTATGGAACTTGGTCGCCCTGGCCGAGAGGGGGAGCCTCAAGGCGTACATATACCCGATCGGGTGCACTATACCGGTACGTGTGCGGGAAGTCCCTCGGAACCAACACATGTACGATATGGCCGACACCCGCTCATGCACGGGTGTATGCGCACATATGCGGGTCTAGAAGGGGTCTATGAGCGGGTCTTGGCCCCAAAATGCGTACATAAGCGGGTCTCGGGACCCAGATCCGAGCATTGGCGGGTCGGGCAAGAGGTGCTGGTATTCCGTACGGGTTCTTGTGCACCTGGATCTTTGGCCCGGATGGGTCCCAAGACCCGCTTTGTACGCATTTTGGGGCCAAGCCCCCTCAAAACCCCTTCTAGACCCGCATATGTGCGCATACACCCTGCATGAGCGGGTGTCGGCCATATCGTACATGTGTTGGTTCCGAGGGACTTCCCGCACACGTACCGGTATAGTGCACCCGATCGGGTATATGTGCGCCTTGAGGCTCCCCCTCTCGGCCAGGGCGACCAAGTTCCATACATGCACAGGTACGGGTTTACGCCACAAACCGAGCAGAAATTTGTTGATTCATGCGTGACACAAAACCTGGATGAGGTTTCAGTGCAGAGGTTGTCAAAATGTCTTGAGACGGCCTGTATTTTTTGACTAACACAAAACTGGCATCTCTACGCAGTATTTTCAAGCAACCAGCGAGACAGATAGACTCCTACACAACTGGTACTTGCTGGTATGTCCACAGTCTAATATTATTTTAGTTCAAAATATTAATTGCGTTTTTTCACTTATGGCCATTCTTTTCATTCTTTCCGTTACAGCTCTGAGGAGATAAACAAGAATGGATTAGAGGGGTTATTCAAACATCTTTACAGTGACGTTTTGACACAAACTGTTCATGATGTAGTAGAATACAGGAGCCGGGTACTTTTAGAGGATACACAAACGTTTGAACATTTACATGATACATAACCAGGATACCGGTTTACTTGGAAGCATAAACGGAGGGTGCCAAAACCTGTGCTGAAGTGGGTTGCATACACTGAACTCAGATATTCAAGTTGGCACAGAAAGGGAAATCTTTAGGGTATGGCATTGATGTACCAGCCACCTATTTCGATAACAAAAATTTAAGTTTGAGTAGACTTTACAGTTTACTATGGCTCCTGCCACACTACTACCCAGGAATACAAACACCGTATCTCTATTTTGGAACCACCCACAGTTGTTTTCCTATCCACGTTGAAGATGCTTATCTTTGGAGTTTAAAATTATTTTTTTTGGGCCATCCCAAGATTTGGTATGTATCTGTATGGGTGACATTCTGAAATTTCTATGCATTGTTGGTATACTATGACTCTTTTAACAGGGTGGTGGTTCCCCCTGTGGCAACAGCTTTGCTAGAGTACCATCTCAGTAGGTGCTCACTCACGGTCGAATCTCAATGTCGGAAATTCTTGGGCACAAGACTCTCTTGCCAACAGTACACTGGATGTCAGAACACCACATCCCCTTCAAAATTGTAAGTACAAATTTCATCATGGACTCTAATGATGCAATATAATTATAAGTTGTGTTTTTTATGGTTTCGTTCTACTTTCCCAGATCGTCCAAAAACCTGGAGACTTGGTGGTTTTGGCACCAGGAACCCCACATTTCGGCTTCAATACAGGGCCTAATATTGCACAGGTAGAATCCTTTATACTGACGTTTTCAATGGCTGAATTCCAACAGCTTGCATGATTCTAATGAGACTCTCTCACAGGCAGTCAACATTGCAACCGTGTCCTGGATACCATGGGGAATAAATGCACAGTGGTGTACATGCTTGTAAGTGAATGAATATCCATGTGATATGCTTAGCCTGTTGTTTTCTTATTACTAATTCTCACTTATAACTTCAGGCCCCATCCCCATCATGTACACATCAACATGACACCATTAGTGGCTGCATTCTGAAAAGACTTGCTCCATTCAGTTTTAAATGGTGGCATTGTGGTAACATGGGTAATGCTGGAAGGATTGAAATGGTCCAAGATAAAATAAAAAGAACGGGCAGGTTGTAATAACAAATGCTTTATTTTCTTAAGTTTAACTGAAATCAGCATATTTGTGGGTAGTCAGATTTTACAATTTTTGTTTCAAGAGCGAAAATTAAACATACCAACACTAAATAATTTTTTTAAATATCCACTTACATATAGACTACACAGTTCATTCACCTATTTATTAAATATTCACAATGTATTAAGAAAACCATTTCTTGAATTAATGTTACGATCATTTAGAGCAGAAGTGTAATTTTTCTGTTTTCTCGTGTTTTACAGGACGAATTTCACAATCAGACTCAGGTCAAAAAAACATACCGCTGCCCGGTGCCTCAGTGCGGAAAGACCTTCACTTCTTCTTCTGTCCAGCAACCAACTAAAGACGCTATTATCAGGCATGTTCATTTAACACACAAACCTATTGTAAAGTCTGCTTGTCTTTTGCAGGAAATTGATCACATGTTCAGAGAAATGTAATGGCTGCTATAGATTACCTTTCTGTTTGATATTTGCTTAACAGAATTTGACATCAATAACGTGTTATGTACATTTCTTAAAATGTTTCCCTTTTAAAAGATACAATTTAATGATGGTAAAACCTGTACCTTTGTATGTTAATGGCTGAATGATGTTACAGTAGGTACAATTTCTTTTGATTGAAAACACATCTATTGTATTGTATTGTATTTCAGCACCACTCTCAGTTCTGTTTTCTGCAGTCTGAACAGTTTCTTTTTAGAGGCCTGGCTGGCAGAATAAGAGAGTGCTAGGCAGCATGGAAATCATTACATTTCTTAGATGATAATTATTATGCTTAGCTTAGCTTACAGTAATCTTGAATGGAAATAAGCCATATGAACATTTCATTGACTGAGAACAAGGGCAATGTGGGCTTTTAGTACAAGTGGATTGTAATACACATTGTGAAAGCTGTTTGAGCACCAGTTCTTACTTTAGAAATTAGTGCATCAATATGAACATTCCACGTTAGATTTTCATCCACATGGATCCCGAGAAATTTTGTATTATAAGCTTGTTCAACTACTTCTTGATTAACACTTATATTCAAGGTACTGTTATCTTTTCTGGGTGAGAAGCACATATAGTTAGTTTTGGAAACATTTGTTACTAAAGTTAATTTTGTTCAGAAAGTCTGTCTTTTTTAGTGCTATAGTTTCCAATTTTTTAAAAGTATATTTGTTTCCTCAAGTTCTCCTAAATCATACATTGTTTTAAATCTTAAAACAGTCTCAAAAGCCTCTAAACTTTGAGACTCCTTACTCCAGTATCATGTTTTTATTTTGTTATTCCCTCTTCTCTGTATTATTGGACATGCTTCATTTAAATTATGAATCAAAATGTCTTCAAATTCTTAACAGGCCTTATTTTCTTATGCCAGCACCTGCCACTCCATCCCAGTATTCCCTCGAGTGTGGAGTGATTAATATGGTTTAATAGGGTATTCCGATGGATCTGAACCGGAACCCCGAGCAGTAGAAATATCTGGATCCGGTATGAGAAATCTGGTGTGCGGAGGTCATTCGCACACCCGATTTTGCATACTTTCAGTCCTCCGCACACCTGATTTCTCATACCGGATCCAGATATTTCTACTGCTCGGGGTTCCGGTTCAGTTCCATCGGAATACCCTATTCATTTAGAATCTCCAATAGACATTTTCTCACAATGCACAATTTCATGCTGTCATTACTGAGACTGTGTATGACTCCTTAATTTCTTTACATATTTTTCTTTAGTCTTGTTACGTACAATATTTTTCATGTATTGTATGAAAGAAAAGTATTTATTGATAATTACTGTATACATTTCTTTGGAATGCTCTTCATGACAGGAGGCAACGTGCTGGAGCAGTGTTAGGAACGCACATAGACAACATAGGGACTAGACGAGAAGCCAGCCTATGCTGCCGTGCTTTTGGCCCGTCCGGGTTTTTTGCCCCCCTTTGTGGCGTCCGAGGCGAGCAGTCCCGGAGACACCAGAGGGGAACGAGGGGGGCGGGGGTTTTTATGACCGGTGTACGTGGTGTACTTCGGGAAGCTCCGAAGAGCTCGGCTCGCCTTCGGCTCGCCTATCCGCTCGTGCTCTCCGGGACTCCGAGCCAGCCCCGAGCGGCGCACAGCTGGCGGTGGGGGGGGGCCCCCTCCTCCCGGTGGTAAAAGTCCCCGCCACCCTCGCTTCACCCCCTTTGGCCGTCTCCGGATCTCGAGCGTTTTCGGACGCCACAGGGGGGGCAATAAAAATCCGTCTTTTTATTGCCATTTCTTGTCTAGTCCCTATGTTGTCTATGGGAACGCAGAAGGACCAAACTCAACAGGTAGCGGACAGCCGGGGCATGATATGATAGGGCCCCTAGGATACAATGCTGTAAACCAACGGTGTGAAAATGCGTTGCTGGTGTTTGCATATTCGCTTGCTATTGCCTTGACTTTTGCTATGGAAAGGTTAGTACCGCCATTCCTTCTTCGAGGCCTACTCCATAGGCAGTTTATTTGCTCGTTGTGAGTTTGTTCTTCAACTTTTATAAATTTCATGTCATCAATGACCTGAGAGGATATGGGAACAAACAGACTCATTAAAAATCAAATAAATGGATAGGGACAGGTAAAATCTGAAAATTACCTCTGATGTCATTTCAAGAGGTGGTTCTGTGGGCTCTGATTTGAGAGCAGCAGCTTCCTGGTTCTGAAACGATAAAGCATAAAACACTATTCATTGTTAGGCAACTGGGTATCTATAGTTCTTATACCTATATTTTTTGGTCTCTGCTTGCCATCTGTGAGATGTGAGATGAGATTAAGGTAAGACAGGCAATTTTCCCAAAAATGACACTGGCAGGACCAGCAGACGCTTATATCTCAAGATATTTAAGGTTAAGAGATTCCTTCAAAGGTTTGAAAACAAGAATAAAGGTCTGAGACTTAAACTACGCTTAAACTGCCGTCACAACATCCTTTCCATAGAACGCAGAGATAGTGTCTCCTCACACTGAAATTAAACAGATGTCAACGGTAGCAAAATAAAATGCCACTAGAATATTTACTCACATTATTATGATTATGAAATTGGTGCGTGATACCTCGTATGCTTCTCCAGCCAAAGCTGGCTCTTGGTACTTCAGTTCCGCTTTGGCCATGTCCTCGGCAATGTCAAAACTCATTTCCTGAGGAAAGAAGAGGGGACAAAACCTGAGCATTCAAGAGAAGAGATAAATGTAAGACAGGCCATTAACCTAAGCACGAAACCAACATACAACACGAACTGAGACTACAGAGATATGTAAATATCCACTCAGATCGGTAGAATTTGTTCACATAAGCAGTACTCCTTGAGGTTATTCTTCACAAGAGTTCAGTAAAGGACAGAATTCAACCACGTTTGAACTACCGTGGTTCTTGCCGTCAAGCTAAGTTTAAAAAAATACAAACTATGTGCTGAGTATGTTTGGAGCAGAACAAAACAAGCTGTTTATAAATTTCCTGACAAAACTTTCTGCTTTCTGTCCAAGTGTCAACTTTTTTTTTTTTTCAATCGGCTGCTAGACGCGAGAGAACGTTTTCGCGTGTTACCGGGGGGCCGTGAGTGACATGCCTTTGTTTTCATTTTACGTTTTCGTTTGCGAGCTTGAGAAAAAAACATTCTATGTTCTAATTTGTCCAAATGTAATCAAGCCATCAGTTCTCGGTGAGGTTATTAATCAGCAGTGTTTTCGTTGCTGAGTGGCATTTTCCTCTGTGTGACTTCAGGTGTCTGTGGGAACTTCTTCATCCTAACCTCTTGTTTTTGTTTTGGTTCCAGGTACAATTTGCATTCAACCAGGAAAGTTCTGATTCAACTGTAGCGACAAATATTCTGCCAATACTTAATTTACTGCAGAGTTCTTCTCTGGGGCTTTCCACCAACAGGTGAGTTCATCACAGTTCATATATACTGTTAAAGATCTTTGAAAAACAAGTATCACTTTAATAAAAAAAAAAAGTCACTGCTAGCAGCATCTTTGCTTTACATGAGAGAAACTCCCCTTTAAGATCTTTAAATGGGGGGTTGCAACTTTTTGCCAGTTCATAGTTTGATCTTTGCAGCTAACTGTGTAACTTTTTTTTCCCCTTTTTGAGCTTTGTTTGAATAAAAAAGCTGTTGCTTTGGAATGACTGAAGTCACTTCTTGATTGTGCTTCCCAACTTTGGAGGAAGACTTTTTCATTACTCCTATTACATTTGGTGGACCACGACCCGACTGCTGCATTCTCATCAGTCCTCCGATATCCATCTTAGTTCTATTGAAAAGCTCGAAATCTTGGTAAGTAGATATTGAAAGCATGTCTCATTACTCACCCACTGCTTTCCTTTGTCATGTTTTTCATCTTTTCTTCTTTCAGAATGCAGAGTTCAAGACGCAACACATTTTGTTAAATTTTTGAAGGAAGCTACGCAACTATTCGGGCAACATGAATTTATCCCAAAAAATTTTTAATTTTTAACAAAATTTTGTGTACAGACTCCAAGGGCTGCTTTCATAAAATGCGCAGTTTGGAGATAATCAGTAGGAGGTTCACACTCCAAATCTGATGGAGAGGCATAAATGCTATTGTCTTTGTAAATAGATAACATCTCACTCTTTCCCAAACCCAAAGTCAGGCCTTATGTATTTTATATATGTCATTGCTTTGCCTTTTGTCATTGCTTATCAGTCTTGTTTAGATCTTAAGTATTTTTCTTTGTCTGAGTGACTCATTTTAACTCAGCACGCAGTGCAAATGACGGGAGGAAGGTCTTTGCTATGTGGCCTATTTTGCAAAGGCAATCTTTGTTTTTGATTCATGCTGACCTGTTGTCAGGCAAAGACTGCAAAGAGTTGTGGCTGGGAGATATTGCCAGCCATGAATCATTGCGTGCTTTTATGTTGGCTTATGTGGAAAATCCAGAGGAGGAAATGTAGACGACAGAGTCAGCAAGCTTGAAGAGTACATCAACGAAAGTGTTGAGGCTGAGATTTCTCTGTCAAGCAAGACCCTGTGGCTCTGGCAATTTTTCCCTTTCTTGCCACTTTCTTTATTTTGAAAAAAAACTGATGATAGTTTAACACATCTGAAGTGCAAAAGCAAGGAACATTTTTGGGAAAACAAAATCCATTTCTATGCTTTCATCAGCCACCTTTTAAAATTTGAGGGCTTGCTTTTATCTTTCGCTTAGGGTTTAAATTATCACTTTAGTTGTTTTGATATTCGCATTAATTTAATCATCTCCCTAGGGGTCTTAGTGTGTAAATGCTGCTACTAAGCTGGAGAAAATCTAAGTTTAGCAAAATTTTTTATGACTTTTCTTCAAAGTAGTTGTTACATAGGTTTTAAAACTTTTGAACCAAATTATTAAAGTTAAGGCTTTAACTCTGATGGAGAAGCTTTGCAATAGTATTGTCTCTAGCCTTTCATTAGAAATTATCATAAATTGTTAAAATTTAAGTCCCCGTTCCCCATTCCCAAATTTTACAGAACTCCTGATATTTTTTTTCTTGTATAACTTTGGAGAGACTCTTCTCAGACTTTTCCTGATTATATTTTGACCAACATTGAGTTACTGTATCATGAATTTACCCCAAAATAAATTTTAATTTTAACAAAATGTTGTGTACGGACTCCAATGGCTGTTTTCATCAATTGCGCAGTTTGGAGATAATTAGTAGGAGGTTCACACTCCAATCTGATGGAGAGGCAAAAATGCTATTGTCTTAGTAGATAGATAACATTCTCACTCATATATCCCAAACCCAAGTCAGCCACCCCTCTATTTGGTTGTGGTTTTAAATAATAGAAGCTCTTCAAATTTTAGGATGAATAAAGAAACCAAAGTGATGTTGTTTGTTGTTGTTTATTCAGGAGTCTGTTCATTACACCATGGCCTTCCTGCGTGCTGAACAGTCTGGAGGAATTTCATGGCACCCAGTCCAAGTAAGTGTGCAGTTCCTACAAAAGTTAGTGGAATTTGTTTATGGTGTGAAAGGAAAAATGAGAGTATCCCACTGCCCTCAAACAGTTTTAAATATATCATTAGGTTCACTGCAGAGCTGGCAGACAAAGATTTCAAAGCCAGCAGGTCTCTAATTGATCCAGTAACCCCTTTCGAGCATTATCATTGCAGTACCAACGAAAAAAATCTGGAAGAAGTTATGGATTGTCACAGATAAGGTAAGAGTGGTGTTTTCTTTTTTTTTTACCTTACTGTTCGTAATGTAAAGTTTTAAATTGCCAATTGCATTATGATTTTGATTATATCAACAGGCAACAGAACTTCATGAAAGCAAACCAAAAAGGGGAAAGGTGTCTCAAGACAGCAAATCCACTGGCTTTTTGGGGAAAGCGGCATCATATGACAACACTTGAAGCAAAATTGATGACAAAGGTAAGCTTATTTCTGTTTGTGAGTTAGCCATAAGGTTGCTGTCGCCTTCAAGAGAAAGGGAGAAAGAATTGGTCCCATATATTTTGAAATCCCTTCTAAATGTCGATTCTTATGTGTATCACATTACATTGCATGTTTTGAAGGTCTATTAAATTTGGACAGAAACCTTCCACACTCTCAGTTTTTTTAGATCAAAGTTTGAGACCCTGGCATGCAATAAAGTTATAAATGAACCATTTTGAAAAATAACTTGGCTTTTTTAAATGTGTTGGTCTGCTTTTGTTCAAGACCTAGTTTGACTTGACATTCCATGTGCTGTCTTTTAATGTTATTCTAAGTGCTTGCAATCCATGTCTGAGTCCTTTTTACTTATCTTTAAAAAATGTGTTTTGATTGAAAGAAAATCGTGGGTCGAAGGACAGATGGTAACAATCAGATGCTACAGAGCAAGCTTCGATCACAGATTAACTTTATTTCTGTTTGTGAGTTAGCAATAAGGTTGCTTTCTCATCCTTATTGTTAGATGTCTTTGGCCCTTAGAGCAGAATATTTTACTGCCAATTTTTTAAAATTTTTACTTTTAGGACCATGATGTAGATTATAATGTTTTGCTACCATAATGGATGGGCATTTGCAGACTCTTTCTGATCATAGTGTAACTGTACAAGGTAGGTTTACGCCAGACCGCGTCTTGTCGTAAAAGGCTTCGCGATATCTCGCGGCCCGTTCCTCCAATCCGCGCCTGGCGTACCTACCTTGGCCTGCGGCGCTAGCCTGCCTTTGGGAGGCATTGGCTTGTCCATCGTCGGGTTTCTTCTTACGTGTTGCATGCTGGGGGGGTCTGCCCCCCCGACCCCCCTTAATTCTAGAAAGAGTTGCTTCATCTACAGATAACACGATCTTGACCCTTGTAACTTTTTAATCTGTCGAGGCTGGGGGGTCCGCCCCCCAGACCCCCCTTCCTTCAAGACAGAGGTGATCTACCTGCAGAAAACTCCATTTTTCGCCGTTTTTTAGGTGTTTTTCGGCTATAAAAACTGAACCAGTTGAGCTAGGATAGTGAAATTTCGCGTGTGCCGAGCCAAGAACATACCTAAAAACCTGCAAAGTCTCAGCCAATCGGCCGAGCCGTTCAGGAGGAGTAGTGCACCACACACACACGCAGACAGACAAAACAGACAGACAGACAGACAAAACTTTTCAACCCCACTGGGGTAACGGGGTTCGCTATCGCTCGCCAAATTTGATTTTATCTATTTTTGATATGTTAATTTTTTTTTAGATTTCTTTTGTACACTGATCAGGATTCCCCTTTGATGGGTGTCTAGTTCTTTTGTCCCTGATTTTTGTTCGGACAATAATGTGGTTTTTTTTTTTTGTTTACGCAGGAGTCATCTGTTAGCTTGCTGAGAGTTCGGGAACCTGCCTCAATTTGGTTGGAGGTTTGAATATGTTTTCTGCTGCCTTTCAAGCCATGTCTTAGTTCTTCTTGTATGATCCTAAGCAAAATTTGACTTTTAATTTCTTTTTAAAAGTTGTATTTTTTCTCATAATAGTGTATGACAGAAAATGTAACATTTTCAACTTAATTCCAAAAGAGTTGTGACTTAAACTGTACTGGAGAAGCTTTTTCATTATGTTAACTCAATGTAGAAGAAAAGTCTTTCATAAGAATTCAAAATAACTTGTTCTAATGTTGGTGGTATTTATGGAAAAAATAAAAAAAAAAAACAGTCACAAAAATTTTTTACTCATTTACTATGCGAATGATTGCAGGTCAACATTTTAAAAAAAGAAAAAACATTTTTAAACGCCTAGCAGAGATAAATTTGGACTATATCCTTAAAAAAACCCAAACAGTTCAAAACTTCAATGCCTTCAAGAGCCAATGCGAGCCATGAAAATTGAATCTTAAACTGAAGATCTTGAGCCGATTTTTATTCCTATTAAGTTAAAAATAAATCATTGCTGGATCAGATCTTGCAATAATCTCCCTACAATTAGTGGATCTTTAAAGCTTTAAATAATAAAAAGGTAGGTTTACGCCGACCGCTTTTGTCGTAACAGGCTTCGCGATGTCTCGCGGCCTGTTCCTTCAATCCGCGCCTGGCGTACCTACCTTGGCCTGCGGCGCTAGCCTGCCTTCGGCAGGCAATGGCTTGTCCATCGTCGGTTACTTCTAACTTGTTTCTTTCTGGGGGGCCCCGGCCCCCACACCCCCCTTCATTCTAGATAGAGTTGCTTCATCTACAGATACCACGATCTTGACCCTTGGAACTTTTTAACTTGTTGAGGCTGGTGGGCTCGGCCCCCCAGACCCCCTTTCTTCAAGACAGAAGTGATCTGCCTGCGAAAAACTCGATTTTTCGCCGTTTTTTCTGTGTTTTTCGCCTATAAAAACCGAACCAGTTGAGCTAGGATGGTGAAATTTCGCGTGTGCCGAGCCAAGAACATACCTAAGGAGCCTGCAAAATCTCAGCCAGATCGGCTGAGCCGTTCAGGAGGGGTAGTGACACACACAACAAACAGACAGACAGACAGACAGACAGACAGACAGACAGACAGACAGACAGAAAAAGTTTTTCAACCCCACTGAAGTAACAGGCTTCGCTATCGCTCAGCCAATAAATATGACATTTCATTTGATGTGCCAGATATAATCGGGATATGAAAACGTAAAAGATAACTCGTTGCAGAGTTTAGAAATGGGTAGAATATTCTGGTATATAGATAAGAATAAATAATTATACAAATTACATTTTACAAATTTTATGTGCCAGCTGAAATAAATAATCATTTTGTAATTGGCGGCAAAGGGTCATTCCACGCCAAGTCGTCAAGGTTTTGAGGGACGTGTCGGCCGAACCCAGCGGTATTTTCAGGGATTGTTTCCTATGGGCCCATTGAAGGCCCGGTACTTTTTTGCCAGGAAAGTCGACAGGGTCTGAGATATCTCAAACTTCATTTTTGGTAAAAAATTACCTGTCAACCCAAAAAAATTTATATCTCGGAAAGTATTTGTCCTATCTCAAAAACCCTTATTTAAAACCCTTGGAAAGAGGAAAAAAAAATGAAAAAGATAGAATTTTTTCCCAAAAATTTTTGGAAACTTTTACTTTTTGCACTTTTTTAGTGAAATGTTAAAATGATGCAACTTTTTTGTACCCTGATCAAAAATGGCGTTCTATGGCTCAAAATGTACCTTGATATGTCCTCTAATCGAAAAGATCAACGCCCCAATGTATTTTGTTTAGTTCCGGAGAACGAGCGGTTCTTGTGAAAAACTGCAAGGCTAATTTCCGCTGGAAAGGCTCCCACGCCACGCTCGCCGTCTTGTGTTAGCGGACGTGGTCACCAGGGTTTGGCGACCGTCAGGAAGGATTCCCACCTCACTTTCCAGCCTACTAAGG
>NW_023144631.1:13177094-13213893 GCF_012932325.1 Thrips palmi | reverse complement strand
AAATTGAGTCTAAAGTATTGTGTGTAGTTTTCAGTGTACTGGTCACAAAAACTACAATTATTTCAACGCCAATCCTACATTTTCATCCAGAGCTATGCAAGTTGGGGCCAAACTTTCCAAGATGAGATTTATGTGTTTCCCTGTATTTTTCAGTGCGCTGACCTCAATATTGACCTCTAAATTGTCCCCTGACCCAAAATTTAACCGATTTTTGGTTAATTTTTTAAAAATTATTTGTATAGTGATTCTTGCAGTTTTTTGAGTGCTGATAACGAAAATCACTCCCATTTTAACACCAGACCTATATTTTCATCCCATATTAGGTCATTTTGGACCAAAAATTTCAAGTCAAGTTTTATATCGTTTCCTGCAGTTTTTGGTGTGCTGAACTCAAAAATGACTTCCAAAATCTTCCCAGACTCACATTAAATCGAATTTTGACCAATTTTGGACCAAAATTTTTTAATGGAGTTTGACACTGATCCCAGCAGTTTTTGGTGTTCTGATAACGAAAATCACTTCCATTTGGACCCCTGGTCTAAAGTTCACTGAATATGAGCCCTTACGATGGACATTTCGTCTACTCAAGCAAAGTCCAAAGTGCACAAACTATGTCAATTCGCATCGCTCAGCCACACTACGCGCCCAGACTAAACGGCGCGTACCCCTAGTTATAACTGTCGTAGAGGGTTGTTTTTACGATCGGACATGCGCGTTGTAGTAGTAAGGCACGAGTGGTTCGTTTCTTTTTCAATGAGGCGCAATTTTAACATTGTTCTTTTTTCTTGTATTTTAAGAATCTGATGACTTTAACTCGTCTGAATCGACGCTGTTCTCTGGGCTTGACTCGACTTTTGATTCGGGTAAGTCATAACGTATAAAATTCCATTTAAAGAGTAAAATTAAGCTATGCCTAAAACTTGACATGATGCGATTTTTTTTTAAATTGTACACTGGTGAAACAAAGGCATAAAAATTATGCCCTTTAAGGGCGTAAACGATTTACGCCCTTAAAGGGCATAAATCGTTAATGCCTTTGGGAAGGGCATTAAAATTTTGCTTGAAATTCCTATACCATTTACGCCCTTCCCAAGGGCATAAAACGATTTATGCCCCTGGAAGGGCGTAAAAGAGTATTTATGCCCTTAAGGGCGTAATTTTTATGCCTTTGTTTTACCAGTGTAGGCTTTGTTGATGGTGGAAACGAAGAAGCTGGTGTTGACGCGGGCCGTGACTGTGTCGAGGAAGCGGAGGCAGCAGAGCATTGCTACTGGCATCCCATGGAAACAGAGGGCACACAGTTCCCGGATCACAGTGATCCGGAAGTTGCAACATTTCCTTTACCGATTCAGTCACCAATTGACGTGTACTCTGCCATGGTTACTGACGATGTCATTGACCTGATAGTCACTGAGACCAACAGGTATGCACTTCAGGCCCTTGGGGAAAAATCCACAGTCCGCTCAAGTAAATGGTTCCCCACAACTGCGGAAGAAATCAAGCGGTATTTGGGTATTTGCATAGTAATGGGACTATCAAAGCAGCCTAACGTTGAAGACTACTGGACAAAAAGCGATATTTTTGGAGTTCCTCTCATCAAAGACTGCCAAAAAGTGGAAAGTGAAACTTTCGAGAAGGTAAAAAGTGGTGAAATTGTGTTCAAGTGCGACAGCTGCACGTGTGCTGATAAGGTTAAGGAGGCCGCCGGGAATGAAAGCCTGAGCTCTGATGACTTATTTCTAGGTTCTGAAACCACAGTTGACTCAAAAACAACCACCATACTAGAACTTACTAGGTGCAACAAACAGCTAACTGACGAAATAACTGATCTCAAGCTCAAAGTTGACAGCCTAGAGAAGAAGATTGAAAAACTCATCAAGGTGACCAGTGATACAACCGAAAGGATGAATATCAACAATCCTTAAGTGATTCCACTTGCACAACAGGTGAATTCACACCCTGTGATAGCAAACTTCTCAAGGAATGTCATCATCATGAAAAAAGGCGACATTCTCGACGCACCAAAAGATGTGATCTCCACTGTGTAGGCGCGGACCTACTAATGGGAGATGGTATCGCATCACACATCAAAAAGAAGTTCAAACTTGACATCAACTCGATCAGAGAACAAGCAAAAGTAGGAGAGTCATTACTACAGAAACAAGATGGAAGACACGTAATCCATATTGTAACAAAAAGGTGGACAAACAGCAACCCCACCTGGAAGAACTTCAAAAAAGCTGTACATCTGGCCCAACTCTGTGAGGAGAACAACATTCAGAAACTCTACATGCCCAAAATTGGCAGTGGACTTGACAAGCTACATTGGCCTAGGGTAATGCGTCTGCTTAATGGCATCTTTGCCTTTAGTAAAGTCAGTGTTACTGTACTATATCTTGACCCTAAACAAGAAGGGATCTATAGATCCTCTATATAAAAAAATGTAAGAATAAAATCAACTCCAATTGACGAGAGTCAAAAAATCTATATCATTGGAGCCAAGTTAGAGATTTGGGTAGTGTTATGACTAATATTAAAAAAGATAAAACCAAATGTTTCTCTCACTGTATACCTGGTGCTACGTCCCAGAACCTGACCAAAAATTTAAGCTCTCACATAGCCCATCTACAACCTAATGACACTCTGATGTATATTGGAGGAACTAATGATATAAGCACTATTAAGGGGCACACCAGTGAAAATGCAGAGGTTTCGAAAAACGATAGTTTTGAGAAAAGTAACCCATGTATTCGATTGATACTTTATTCTTGACTCAAAATTATGTCAAATCAAAGAAAATTCAGTACGGGAGGGCAGGGTGGCGATGGCAAGACTGAGCGCCAGTGCACTTCATTTTTCTTCGACCTTGCTTCACTCCTGCCACGATTCCGCCTCTCTGGATTGAGCCTCGAGCACGG
The DNA here is from genome assembly GCF_012932325.1 of Thrips palmi. Classification (NCBI taxonomy): domain Eukaryota; kingdom Metazoa; phylum Arthropoda; class Insecta; order Thysanoptera; family Thripidae; genus Thrips; species Thrips palmi. The sequence goes on along the minus strand of NW_023144631.1, from coordinate 13,210,975 downwards.
GGTTTGAAAATTTCTCAACAGGACACATGTGGCTATGGTCTGAACCACGGGCATGCAAAAAGAATGATTTTGAATTTGCTTTTTCAAAAGGCAAAAATAGAAACAAATTTTTTAATCAAATTTTTCGCGCTTTCATGGCTGCTGCTCACGTCCTATTTAGACCGGGAAGGATTCCTGAAAAAGGCTCTCTAAATCATGTCGAGAGGCGATTTGTGCTACAAACTGGCAACAGGCGGTTCTAGACTAATTTGACCCCGCTGAAAACGATGCGCCCTGTTGCCAAGCTCGATTTTTGCATTTAAGCCCCTAAATTCAAGATGGCGTCCAAAATGGCCGCTAAAAGGCTTGTTTTTCTAAAATATCGAGGTACGCACAAGCGTCGCTGTATTATTTTTACATTTCAGGGGTAAAATAATATAAAGTACATATTGTGTAACCATTTCCAACCATCTGCACATTTTTCAGGGGCCCAAATGCCAAGATGGCGTACGAAAACGTCAAAATACACCAAATATCCGTGTTTTGAAACGGTTTTCTGCTCCTTTTGCTCGTGATTCACATCCAATGGCAGTTCTTGTCGATCTTTGTAAATTTCCACGATTTAGGAGTATACGGGGTCTAATGTGGGAGGGTTTAGTTGCTAAGATGGCGTCCGAAAACGTCAATAAGTACGAAATATTGCTGTTTTTCCTGGAAACTTGCCCTATTTCGTTCGGGTTTCGTGTTCGATGTCAGTACTCATTATTCTTTGTACATAGTCACGTGATGTCTAGGTCGGGAAACACTCTTTTACGCCCCTCAAGGGGCGTAAGGCCTTTTATACCCTTCGAAAGGGCGTTAATAACGTAGGAATTGTTTAGCAAAATTTTAATGCCCTGCCAAAAGGCACAAACGATTTACGCCGCTCTGAGGGCGTAAGTCGTTTTCGCCCTTAAATGGCATAATTTAAATGCCTTTGTTTTACCACTGTTATCACCGTAGTATTATTTTTTAAAATCGACGGATCTTGGGCTGAAAGTCGTCCGATCTCAATGACATTAAGCTCGCTGGGAAGGTAATGAAATTCCCCATATTTAGAGACCTTCAGATTTATTGTGTCTCATGAGGTCCGTTCGTAGTTGAGAAAATACTCCAACTTTAAGCTGCATATCAACTTGGGACCCTCTACACTGTCTGAAAAAATGGTTCCCGTCAAATGCGGCTTGGCTATGATGATAAAACGGAGGAGGTGAGTTATTATAAACGGGTGTTACGCCCCTTTACTTCCGTCAAATTCGATGAAACTTGGTGTCTCAAGTTACCCCGTACAGTTACCATTTTCTTTTTAAAAAAAGGCAATATTGCCCGATGAGTGATGGCTTCCCCTCAAAACCAATTCTACATTTAGAATGTTCAAACAATAGGGTTGAGGAGATTCCATACGCTATGAGTATAGCACGTATGGTACAATGCAGCTGAGATATCGCACCATACGTGCAATGCGTCCCGAAAATGCCCTATGCAAATGCATGGGAATGGGGAGGTATTGCACTTCATGTGCAATGCTTTTGCATCGCACCAATTGACGTTAGCGTTTGGATTATTAGTCTAAACTGCAGTCGTTTGAGTCTAAACAAGACTTGTTTCGAGTACCAAGAGAGACTCGTCACACTCCTCTAAAATTGTTAAAGTTCTTAAAATTGAAAAATCGTTATGAAAGTGGTGAGCCTGGTCCTTACCCGCCGTTCAAACGCCTTATCGTCTTTCCAAACAAGTATGAAACACGTGCTAGGGCAGTTTTGACCTCCGAATGTGCCGAGCTAGGTGGCACCTCCTAAAACGGCGGAAAAGCAGAAGTGTCTCAAGTTACCCCGGTTTACGGTAAGTGCCGCATGGTGGGGTGCGAAACGTCCACAGATACGACAAACGGATACTAAGTTTAATTTTGAACGTTTTAAACACTCTCATCCCAATAACGTGTGACAAAATGTCACGTTCGTTTCGATGTGAATCAGTCATAACTTACCTTATTTTCATTCAAACGAATGTGACACAATGCTCTAGGGAACGTGTCACATTCGTTTCAACGTGACGTCAAGTTCCTGGAATGAGAGAGTGAGCCTTCAACGTGTCATTTTAAGTATGAATTAGAGGCACGACTCATGAATGCAAGAATAAATTGAGACTTGCTTGCCCTCTCATGCTACAAAGGCATTTAGGCCCCTTGCTCGTTTAATCGATTGTTCGCCCTGGGGCTTTCGCTACTCTACCACATGCATAATGTGACAGAACTGACAACTCACGTCACAAACGGGTCAAAAAAGGCAGAAACACTAATAATTATCGAATTTTCGTGTTATTTGATGTTTTTGGACGCCATTTTGGCACATACGTCCTCCCGCATTGGATCCTGGACGTTTCCAAATGTGGAAATTTACGAAGATTGACAAGAACTGCTATTTACTATGTACAAAGGATAATGAGTACTGACATCGAACACGAAACCCGAACGAAATGAGGCAAATGACCCGGGAAAACAGCAATATTTCGTACTTATTGACGTTTTCGGACGCCATCTTAGCAGCTAAACCCTTCCACATTAGACCTTTTATATTCCCAAAGCGTAAAAATTTACGAAGATTGACAAGAGCTGCCATTGGACGTGAATCACGAGCAAAAGGTGCACAAAACCGTTTCAAAACACGGATATTTGGTGTATTTTGACGTTTTCGTACGCCACCTTGGCATTTGGGCCCCTGAAAAATGTGCAGATGGTTGGGAATGGTTACACAATATGTACCTTATATTATTTTACCCCTAAACTGTAAAAAGAATACAGCGACGCTTGTGCGTACCTCGATATTTAAAAAAAAACAAGCTTTTTGGCGGCCATTTTGGACGCCATCTTGAATTTAGAGGCTTAAATGCAAAAATCGAGCTTGGCAACAGGGCGCATCGTTTTCAGCGGGGTCGAATTAGTCTAGAACCGCCTGTTGCCAGTTTGTAGCACAAATCGCCTCTCGACATGCAATTATCAGCAATCTTTCCCGGTCTAATTTGTGGGATGGCCATTTCCGAGGTTCAGACCATAGACGCAAGTTAAACGAACATTTTGCCGCAAACCGCATTAAATTATATCAATTTTTGCGTCCGTGAGAGTGGCACAAAGGTACAAAAAAGGTGTTTTGAGAAAAAGCGCTTTCAGTAGAAACATTGATTTCACGTGTTTTTGTGGATTTTAAATGCGCTTTTTGACGTATTTTAGTTCGGTTTGCGCCAAAATGTTCCTTTTTTCAACTGCGTTTGGGTGGTTCAAGGGTTTCGTTATTGAACTTCAAGTGAAAAACCTGAACGTTTACAATTGTTCTAAAATATGCAAAATAATTACCGTTTCAGCAACTTTAAAAATGTGCACAAGCCAAAGTAATTGGAATTTTGGGGTGGGGTTTGCGGCGTTCGACTCGGGGCGAATAGTAGAAAAATAAGATAAAATAAAAAAGAAGGCCAAAATTCGACGATTTTCACTGCTGTGCCCCCTTAATGGATCTATAATGCTCTCTAATGAAGAGAAGAATCAAGTCCTGTCTCATTCACTCCAATGTTCTCGTTGCAAATGTACCTTATCTGAAAGATAAACCCAAGCTTAATGAATACATAGATGGCTATAATAGTAATTTGTTTAAAGTTTTCAGTGAATTAAAAGAAAAATGTGACTTTCCTGAAAGGGTAAGAATCTTAGACTTCAATGCCATAATGAGGTATGATCTTTATAAGAAGTATGGGCTGCGCTGCCAATCGAAGTGTGAGACAGTCTCACACTATTCAGTGTGAACCACGATGTCCCACGCTTACAAGTGTGAGCAAGGGGTCCCCAACCGGCGAAAATCGGTATACACGGGTGAAAAAGTAATTGAAAAAGTCACTAAAAGTCCAAAAAGTCACAAAAGTCAAAAAGTAATGGAAAAGCCACCATAGAGTATCCAAAATGTCACGAACCAGCCTATATAGATGCTAAATTTCGGTTAACGCTGGTGGAAAAGTAATTTTTTTAAGTCGAAGTCAATAAAAGGAAAAAAAAGTCATTAACAAGCTAGGGCCCGCCCTTCCGTCGAACCGAGTTGCCAGCTCCGCTTCGCTGCGCCGGCAACTCGGTTCGACAGGGGGCCGGCCCAGCTTGGCCTGCCGGCGGCCTTTTCTCGGGCCTTCGGCCCTCGCATCAGACCCAACTTGGCCAGTCGAAGGCCGGGGCCTTCGGCCCGCTCGCATCACACACACCGTGAGCGGGTAAAGCTAAGTTATCGATGTACCATCGTGACTTAGGCCCGCCCTTCTATTCACAATATGCAATAGTCCTTACACTTTTTACTCCAACTGTCCTTAGAATATGCCCATTTCATTTATCTCTTCGCCCTCATTCCGAAAATACCCATATTTGCCATGCTACTGCAACTCCTTGCAATAGAGGCACAGCAGGAGCGCAAAACGAGTCCGTCGCACTTTTCCCCATAACTCATGAAGGCGGGCTCCTGGACCCCCCTTCCGACCCCTCGTTGAAGAGGTCTTGCCATGACCTATCAAAAACTTAAGTAAAAATTTTCAGTCGGTCGACCCCCTTTTTTGAAGATCCTGATGTGACTAATAGACGAAGTCGGGCTCCTGGACCCCCTTTCCGACCCCTCGTTGAAAAGGTCTTGCTGAGACCATTCGAAATCTGCAATAAATTTTTTTTGTCGGTCGACCCCCTTTTTTGAAGATCCTGATCTGGCCAACTTGTAAAAGCGGCCGATAGGGTCGGGACCGGGTCCATTCATCTTGTCTCGTCGCCCCGATTCCAAAAATACCCCTATGTGCCCTGCTAGCACTAATAATGGCGGAAATCCCCCTCCCGCTCATGTAAACCATGATGCACCTGCAGCAGCCCTTGTGCGACCCGGACGGGATTTGCACCACCGGATTATTTGTTTGGACGGTACTCCTGAAGTACCCTCCAAATCTGGTTACTCTAGCTCAACTCCTTCCTTGTACACAGACGCCAACAACGACAACAACAACAACAACAACAACAACAACAACAACAACAACACAGACACAAAGGCAAATGCATAGGCCCTCCCCCTATTTTTTGAATAGAAGGGCGGGCCAAAAAGTAAAAAAAAGTCATTAAAAGTCTGAAATTGAAAATAGTTCCAATGCTAAACAGTCGCAAAAAGTCAGAAAAGTTCATCAAAAAGTCAAAAAATAATCAAAAAATCACAAAAGAAGTCAAAAAGGCAGTGTACGCTCGCCGGCTTGGTTGGGGACCCCATGAGTGTGAGCCATGTTTGCCCCACGCTTGCAAGTGTGAGACATCATTTGTCTCACGCTTACAAGTGTGAGACATGGTCTGTCCCACACTTGCTGCCAATGGTTCCCTGTGGTTTAATGCCACAGGACCCACGCTCGTAAGTGTGAGACTAACCGGGTCTCACGCTTGCAAGTGTGAGACATACCGTGTCTCACACTTGCAAGCGTGAGACGAACGTGGTTCACACATGTAAGCGTGAGACATCGTGGTTCACACTAAATAGCAGGGCTGGGACAGATACTTTATATTTTTACCTAGGTACAGATACTTTATATTTTTACCTAGGTACAGATACAGATACTGGATCAAAATAGTACCTAGGTACAGTTACAGGTACTTGATTGAGCTCAGTACCTAGGTACAGTTACAGGTACTTCGGCAAAATACCTAGGTACTTTTCAGGTACTTTCAGTTATTTTGATATTTCAACACATCCACCCAGTAACGCAACGAAAACAAACCTCGCGCGACTTTTTCGTCCCTTTAAACTTTCTTGCGTCAATGACCCTTCCGTGCCAACGTGTGTGCTGTTTACAACCCCGATTCGTCACACCGCATCGCCAGCGGCTCCAGGGACCATCCTTGACCTCGCTCCTATAATGGGATGGTTCCGGTAACGCATTTTAGGGACAAACCCCAAGAGCCCTGCTGAGATGTGTCCATTGTTTCATGGTGCAAGTCCTCTGCGTTCACCTTGGCAGTGCATGCGGTGACCAGACCTGCCACATTGAGCCCGGAGGAGACACATAAAAAGATGAGGGGGCCCGGGGCCGAATATCTGTTTCTTCCCCGAAAACAGGCAGTCCTCTTTCTTCATCCCCGCACTGTTCTGAGCGCATCTCATCACCCGTCTTTCCCTACATTCGCGCCCAAAAGTACCTGTAAAAGTACCTGCATTCTAGGTAAAGTTACTGCCCCAAAAGTACTAGGTACAGGTACAGATACAATTGTGACTTGAGTACCTAGGTACAGTTATAGGTACCAAAAAAGTACCTAGGTACAGTACCTAGGTACTTTTTACCTAGGTATTTCCCAGCCCTGCTAAATAGTGTGAGACTGTCTCACACTTGGATTGGCAGCGTGCATCTTAATGACGATGGCAAATGCACTGTCGTACAATATACTTGAAATAATAAATGAAATGAGAGACCAGTCATTTCTCATTCAATAAGATACCAAAGGACAACTCAAAGCTGAATTTCCCAATACACAATCTGAAGGTAAGAGCAATAATAAATAAGAGAAATCTTATTGAGAGTATGCTAGCTGATAATAACCCAGATATTGCTGTACTCACTGAACACTGGCTAAAGCCTTTTGAAGCGGAACTGCTAACTTTCATGGACTATTCTACTGTATCTTCTTACTCTAGACTTAATGGTTATGGGGGAGTGATTATAATAGTAAATAAAGAGCTCCAAAAGTATGTATCTGAAATTCAATCAATTAGGAATTGTTCCATTTCAAATGTAATTGAAATGGCAGCCATCAGAGTAGAAAAACAGGACCTCATACTCAATATTGTTGGTGTCTATCGACCACCGTCCATTGAAAACATAGACAATTTCAATACTGCTATGGAAACATTACAAAATGTAATACTTAATACAGCTAGAAACAAACCAGCAATATGTGGTGATTTTAATATAATGACATTCTCTCAACAAGTGAGAGGTCAAACATATTTATTGATCTTATTGATGCAAGTGAGTTCACTTTCACTATAGACAAACGGAGTCATTATAGACACGCAGCGTTTAAATAATAAAAATGGGTCTTATATACACGCAGCGTGTATATAATATATACACATCTTATTTTCACGCAGCGTGTCTCCAAGGCCCAGTTTTATTATTTACACGCAGGAAAAGTTTTGCTGCGTGTAAATAATATTTTGGCTTTTATTTTAACGCTGCGTGTCTCCAAGGCACCAAAAAATTATTGGCACGCAGGATTGTAAAAAGTCTTCCGACCGGCGACTGAGTCCGGCATGGCGGCTTGGTAGGTGAGTGGGTCCGTGCTTGCACGGGAATTTTTTGGCCCGGGTTCGAGATTTGCCTTTTCCTCAAAGGATTTCTGCGTGTTAAGGGGGCAGTAGCGTCTTTTGCACGTGTTTTGACGATTTTCGAACCTCCTGTTTAGACGTTAATATAAAGATAAGTATGAATGCCAGAGGCAAACGGCAGGCACCATTTAAAAGATAAAAGTTTTTACAACATTTCAAAAAAAATATTTTGTTTTAGCATTGAATTAGGATGTTTTGTTATATGCAAAAGGGTCTGCAAAATTACATGGTTTCACTGCGCGCACGTTTGCAGCCAAATTTTTTAACTTTTTACCAATCGGTAAAATGCATCTGAAAAAGCATGAAATTGCCCATAAAATAACCCTTGGGTTTTAATATTGGGCCAGAAAAAATGTGGTTCGTTTCCATCTTAAGTTGAAGATGAGCGTTTCAATAGTTTTTCTTGCCCAATATTGAAACCCAAGGGTCATTTTATGGGCAATTTCATGCTTTTTCAGATGCATTTTACCGATTGGTAAAAAGTTAAAACTTTGGCTGCAATCGTGCGCGCAGTGACACCATGTAATTTTGCAGACCTTTTTTGCATAGAACACAAAACATCCTAATTCAATGCCAAAACAAAATATTTTTTTTTTGAAAATGTTGTAAAAACTTTTATCTTTCAAATGGTGCCTGCCGTTTGTCTCTGGCATTCATACTTATCTTTATATTAACGTCTAAACAGGAGGTTCGAAAATCGTCAAAACACGTGAAAATGACGCTACTGCCCCCTTAATAATGAAAACCGGTGTTGTTTCAACGCTGCGTGTTTATAATAAATTCACATGTTATTTACACGCAGCGTGTCTGCAATTCCAGTTTTATTATTTACACGCAGGAAAAGTTTTGCTGCGTGAAAATAATATTTTGGCTTTTATTTAAACGCTGCGTGTCTCCAAGACACCAAAAAATTATTGGCACGCAGGATTGTAAAAAGTCTTCCGACCGGCGACTGAGTCCGGCATGGCGGCTTGGTGGGTGAGTGGGTCCGTGCTTGCACGGGAATTTTTTGGCCCGGGTTCGAGACTTCGTCTTTTTCTCAAAAAAATTATGCGTGTCAATAATGAAAACCGGTGTTGTTTCAACGCTGCGTGTTTATAATAATTCACATGTAATTTACCGCAGCGTGTCTGCAAGACCCAGTTTTATTATTGCACGCAGAAATTTTTTGAGAAAAAGGCGAAGTCTCGAACCTGGGCCAAAAAATTCCCGTACAAGCACGGACCCATTCATCCACCAAGCCGCCATGCCGGACTCAGTAGCCGGTCAGAAGACTTTTTACAATCCTGCGTGCCAATAAGTTTTTGGTGTCTTGGAGACACGCAGCGTTTAAATAAAAGCCAAAATATTATTTGCGCGCAGCAAAACTTTTCCTGCGTGTAAATAATAAAACTAGAAATGGAGACACGCTACGTGTAAATAACATGTGAATTTATTATAAACACGCAGCGTTGAAACAACACCGGTTTTCATTATTGACACGCAGAAATTTTTTGAGAAGAAGGCGAGTCTTGAACCCGGGCCAAAAAATTCCCGTGCAAGCACGGACCCACTCACCCACCAAGCCGCCATGCCGGACTCAGTTGCCGGTCGGAAGACTTTTTACAATCCTGCGTGCCAATAATTTTTTGGTGCCTTGGAGACACGCAGCGTTTAAATAAAAGCCAAAATATTATTTGCACGCAGGAACATTTTGTCCCACATGGCCACCGTCGGTGGACGTCTGAGGGGAAAAATCCTGCGTGTCAATAATTTTTTTTCTGTTATGTGCACGCTGCGTGTACATAGAGTCCAATTTTATTATTTAAACGCTGCGTGTATATAATATTAGTCATAGACAAATCAACTAGAATAATAGACACAGGCCCTTTCTGTATTGATAATATCATTACCTGTAAGAACCAAGTTCGGCAGAATTAGAGCTCCTCCACACACATGCTGAAATTTCCCTCTTTCCTTGCGATATATAGCAGCGTGCCAGGGGAAGTTTTTGGCTGCCTCGTTATCCAATCTGTTTGAGTTTGGAACGTGATGAAACGAGGCTGGGGCTTTTCCACACTCATAATCTGCAACATCGACAAACACACCCTAATTCTTCAAAAAGAAAACGTCCATAAGAAAAATATCTGTGAATACTCGAAACCAGGCAAGTCCTACACTGGAAGCCTTGACGCCAAAGTCAATTTTTTTTTCAATAATTTTCAATTATCCAAGCAAGCTTCCAAGCACACTCTGATTTATAGCATTCACAGTACACAAGTTTGACGTGTGCCTGGCATATAGGCTGTAAATAAGGAAGTGCCTTGAGCTGGAGCATGCTCTAGTAAGAGTGCCCTATGTACACTCTTAAGTTTCGTGAGCGCCCTGGCTCCAACGCAATCGCAATCATTGAAACCTGCATTTTCAAATGTTCTTACCTTTGACGCCCTGGCAGATTGAATAGCCACTGACTCCGCATTCGTCCACGTTGTGGAAATGATCACAAGCACGCAATCTTTTGCTAAATGCCGTGCCTGGTGGACAGTCTTTTACTGTTCGTTGTGCCTGCCAAATTCAAAGAAAAAAATAAACAAAATGACGGGTAACTCTTAGATTCACTGCAAATGCTAAAGCGATTTGGTGATACAATTGAGTATCGTCAATAAACGGCCTTACGGAAAAGTATTGCCAAAACCACGGCATTTAACTAAGAACTCGTCCCCTTGATTTGATCAACGTTTATTGCCAAATGGTGGCAGTACTCCAAAGTATCGCCAAATTTTCGCGATACTTGCCTGTTCTGTAAGGCCGTTTATTGGCGATAATCAATTGTCTCGCCAAAAAAGGTAAAAGTATCGCCTTTGAATTCACAGTGTTTATAGTGGTGGAGGAGTCGCCTGAAAGGTACACGGTAGAAACGGTTCCTGGTTTTCCCAGGAACTCCCTGGAAATCGCGTAGGTCTCTACCATAGGCTTCCTGAGAAAACCAGGTTCGGTTTTTGCCGTGTAGGTAAAAAGTCGCCCCCTGTGGGTAGGCAGCTTCCCCCCCCCCCCCCCCCCCCCAAAGTTCTCAAGCACTTCTGGCTGAGCGACAGCGAAGCCCGCTACTCCAGTGCAGTTAAAACCCTTTTTCTGACTGGGTAATTTTCAGGTCATACAAGACTTATGTGTTAACTTTAACTTACCCCCCAGCACTCAATAAATTTCGTGCAATGAAATGGGTGCTCGTATATAAGCCTCACGCCACTGGCACTGGCAGTCCTAGGGCATTGCGGAAGTCTGCCTCTCGCAGGCCCTCGCGATGTTTCACACAACACTGAAACGAATCAAACACTGATTTTGTTGGTTCTGTTCACAGATCGTGTATGCTGCCCAGTTCGAGAAATCAACTCCGTGAAGATGGGTCATGCGCACTTCATATTTCTGCATTCATGAATCTCGTTCAGAAGTACACTGTCATTCATTTCGCGATACTTTTACTACAAATTTTTGCGATAAAACCGAGTTTGCGATAGCAGTTTTAAAGTTGTTATCATAGCCAAAAAAATGTGATAAGTTTTTTATTGCAAAATATAGACAGTGGTTATCGCAGTTTGAATGACAGTGTAGACTGACTAGTTCCCGCAGTACATACGGTACAAAGCAATTACATGACTTAGTAGGGAGGCCAAAAGGGTCGTTTTCTCAAAGTTTCGTCATGTCCATTCGCACCTACGTTTCAAATCGAAAAGCGTACAATATAAGCTGTTGCAACCTTGCACGGACGCTCTTGGTACACTGAAATACGAAGGGTGAGACATCTGACCGATTTTCGGGGATACACAAAGTATGACCGAAAAACGGTCATACACAAATGTATGACAGAAAAAGGGTCACACTTAGATGTATTCATACATGACCATAAAAAGGTCAAACATCAGCGAGACTGTCTATTGTTTGGCTTCGGGATATATCAGCCTATACCTGTGATACACTATAAAGTATGACCATTTTTCGGTCATACATCGAAGTATGACCCTTTTTCGGTTGTAAATTTCAGTAAGACCCTTAGTGGTCAAAAGTCTGACCTTTCTATTTTCAGTGTACGGTATGCCTGCCAAGCATGCACTAACTCGTAATGCATTCATGCCATGTACGCGCTTCCCGTTGCAGACATCTCTTCTCCCCTGAGGCACTGAAATGCTTCAATTAGTGTGCACCTGGCACGTATGCACTAGTCAGTACATGCTTGGCGGCATGCGCGGGATACAATGCTCTGTACTTAAAAGGGAGCAACCCATCCCAAGCTACCCCAGTTGTTCAAAGGAACCCCCGTTGACGGTAGCAAACTCTTTTACCTCCAATTAGCAATGTCAACGCGAAAATCAAGCCTTGGAAGACCTAGAAAAGAGAGAAAGTTATTTTAAGATAATTGTATACCTGCGTCTCTGTGATGGTCGCATCATGGTCAGCACTACCATTTTGGAATTCTTTTTAGCCCAAATTTGGATGAGGAAGGTTTCCTCGCGCAAATTTGGGTGATAATACGTAGCCATACACGTACACTCTATATGTGGAGTACCCAGAAACTGGGCGCCTTTGTCGCGTGCCCCACTTTTCAGGGTGCGCAATGTCGCCCAGTCTCGGGGTGCACAAATCATACAGTAACCGGCTCTCTCCCATGGTAGAGTATGCACAGGTGTCTAGTTCCTGGGTGACTACACTGTGGCAAAAAGCTACGGAATATTCTGTAAACAGCTTGTGGTAAATTCTCCGTAGCCCCCTTATCAATATTCTCTGTAGGCTCTTACAGTATTTTCTGTAGGACCGCACAGTATTCTCCGTAGGACCTTACAGTGATCTCCGTTGGACTATACAGTCTTCCATGTCCTACGGAGAAGACTGTGCGGACTTACAGAGAATACTGTGCGGCCCTACGAAGAATACTGTAAGAGCCTACGGAGAATATTGATAAGAGGTCTACGGAGAATTCTGGCAAAAAAATTAACAGAATTTTCCGTACCTTTTTGCCACAGTGTAAGGCGTCCAGATTCTGGGCAGCTTTTGCACCTTAGGTGCTGCTGAGCCATGGGTGAAGGCAGGTTCCTTAATGGTTTGTCCACCCCGAGACTAGGCGACAGAGGTGCCCAGAAACCGGGCGACATTTGGCACCCTAAAAAGTGGAGCGGGCGACAAAGGCGCCCAGTTTCTGGGCACTCCATATTTAGAGTGTAGTTGAGACATTCTTCCTTGCCTAAATTTGGGTGATCGATCAAGACTTTCATTCTCAGTGAGACCTCGCGATGCTTCACTGTTGAAAATGGTTATTACATGACAACAGAATTACCAAACTAGACAACGCTGTTGATAAAACGCAAATTTCTTTATTTAAAAAGAACGAATTTGATGCAATTTTTTTTCTGACTCTTGATGTTCTAGAACAATCTTTTGCTGTGTACAAACAACCCCGACAAACCAATTAGTGACTTCTGCCGGTCACCGGGACTCAACTAGATCTGGGACTCTATCGGCAATCAAAATTGATCCTCATAAGCCTGTCTACTGGATTACAAACATCTTGTTGACGAACAACGTAAGTCATCAGTTAACAACTTAAGTCGTCTGTAAACAACTTTGATCACTCACAAAATTAGCAACATATTTACTGCTAAATTACAACACTGTTTTTAACAGTGTGCTCCATGCAAAACGATCCACGCCTGGCGTTAACTCCTACCTGGCCTGCGGCGTTTCATGTGCCTTCGACAGGCCAGGCACACATCGGCATGATCGCAGCGCGGCTCGAAACATCATTCGTAAAAGTATCGCAAATGGGTGAAATCTTATACAAACGTTAATATAGAAACTTACGGAACCTTCGATGTATTTTTTCCCATTCATCTCTTACGGTGCTGGGGCGAACGGAGGCATCAAACAACCTCCAAACATGAGGGCCGATTCTTCCGACTGATCTTACTCCTCTTCCGAGGCGACTTGGTCCTCACAGCACATTCAGAGTGTCTCGTGGACTCCCACTGCCCGTGACCTTGCCCAACGGGCAGCAGGGGGGTTCCCCGTCGACCCTGGGCCGGCCGTGGCCCGAAAACGCCGCATTGCCTCGTGGATGAAACTGGTGTTATCAGGCGCCAGTGCAAAGCCAAACAAAAACGAGTTCAGTAACCCGGCCGGCGTCCGGGGGATTCCCCGAAAAGTCGCCACGCCCTGAGCGCAGTTAGCCTTTCGAATCTAGTTACTTTGCCCTACCTACGTTTGTTCTACAGTATCATATCCTGTAGAAACGACACCTTTTCACCTACTATCTTTTCTCCTGCCGCTACCTTGTCGTACCCAATTTATCACTTTTCCCCTCCATCTCTTCCCCTTGTATCCTGAATGTTTTTTTACTGGTGCTTTGCATAACACGGAGTTACTGCGGGTGTGAGCTTACTTATCATCGACCCTGCATCTACGTACCGGATGTAAACTTGTAATGAATGTTGTACAAAAGTTGTATTTGTACATTGAACAATCGTGTACAAATTAATTGACCGCGACACTGATTTTACTTTGGAATGGTTTATAATCACAACTCGCGCTGCTCGCTGGGGGCTCCGCCCCCAGACCCCCGCATGTGTGGAGCGCGTGCCGAAGTATTTTCAGTAAGTCCGTGGTGAGCAAAGGCAAATTTTCTAAGGAAGTAAATGTCCTGCTTCTTTGAAAGCTCTATTTAACCGCTTTTGACCATATAATAAGGCTACTTTTACTGCCCAAATAGATAGCTTGTATTGCATTGGCTACTGTGGCAGTCAATGGGTGCATACAAGGTCCGGAAAATATTGAAGACTGCTTTGACAAGGATAGAGGTGAAAGGAAAAAAACCTTAAGTCTCTACGACCACTCCTCGACCCCAAACATTTCTTTGAGTGAGGAAGTCAGTCAGTCGGATTTTGGGGCTTATAGGTTCTTGATGACAATTGATGATTGATTTTGAGTATGTTGCCGGTGACGGGGACCCGATTGTGGCACAGTTTCTGAAATGTCTCGACTTGATTTACCGATTGGGCTAATAAAAATTTTTAGTCGGTCGGCCCCCTTTTTTTTGAAGATTGAGTGGACTTTGTTAAATTTAGGCCTATTTAATTGTTTTTGAGGATGTTGCCGGTGACAAAAACCCGATTGCGGCAGAGTTTCGGAAATGTCTCGACCAGACCTACCGATAGGGCGAATAAAAATTATTAGTCGGTCGGTCCCCTTTTTTGAAGATTGAGTGGACTTTGTTAAATTTAGGCCTATTTAATCTTTTTTTTAGGATGTTGCCGGTGACCAGGACCCGATTGCGGCACAGTTCCAGAAACCGCTCGACCAGACCTACCGAGGGGGCGAAAAAAATTTTTTAGTCGGTCGGCCCCCTTTTTTGAAGATTGAGTGGACTTTGATAAATTTAGGCCTATTTAATCGTTTTTGAGGATGTTGCCGGTGACGGGAACCCGTTTGCGGCACAGTTTCGGAAATGTCTGGACCAGACCTACCGATGGGGTGAATAAAAATTTTTAGTCGGTCGGTCCCCTTTTTTGAAGATTGAGTGGATTTTGTTGAATTTGGGCCTATTTAATCGTTTTTGAGGATGTTGCCGGTGACGGGGACCCGATTGCGGCACAGTTTCGGAAATGTCTCGACCAGACCTACCGATGGGGCGAATAAAAATTTTTAGTCGGTCGGTCCCCTTTTTTGAAGATTGAGTGGATTTTGTTGAATTTAGGCCTATTTAATCGTTTTTGAGGATGTTGCCGGTGACGGGGACCCGATTGCGGCACAGTTTCGGAAATGTCTCGACCAGACCTACCGATGGGGCGAATAAAAAATTTTAGTCGGTCGGTCCCCTTTTTCGCGGAGCGAGTTCGCGAGCGGCAGCGAGCGAACTCGGCGTAGCGCTACTCGCCAGCCTGCCAATCTGCGTGTCTGTTCGTGACGTAAGAAAAATGTCCCGGACAACAGCCTCAGGCCTAAAAAGATATGTCTGTTCGTGACGCTCCTAAATGTCCGGGACAACTGCAAAATGTCCCGGACAACAACCTCAGGCCTAAAAAAAGATGTCTGTTCGTGACGCTCCTAAATGTCCGGGACAACTGCAAAATGTCCCGGACAACAACCTCAGGCCTAAAAAAAGATGTCTGTTCGTGACGCTCCTAAATGTCCGGGACAACTGCAAAATGTCCCGGACAACAACCTCAGCCCTAACAAAGGTTGTCTGTTCGTGACGCCCCTAAATGTCCGGGACAACTGCAAAATGTCCCGGACAACAACCTCAGGCCTAACAAAGGTTGTCTGTTCGTGACGCTCCTTAATTTCCGGGACAACTGCAAAATGTCCCGGACAACAACCTCAGGCCTAAAAAGAGGTCTGTTCGTGACGCTCCTTAATGTCCGGGACAACCGCAAAATGTCCCGGACAACAACCTCAGGCCTAAAAAGAGATGTCTGTTCGTGACGCTCCTAAATGTCCAGGACAACTGTTAAATGTCCCAGACAACAACCTCAAGCCAAACGAAGATGTCTGTTCGTGACGCTCCTATATGTCCGGGACAACTGATGTTCGTAACGCTCTAAAATGTCCAGGACAACAGCAAAATGTCCCGGACAACAAACTCAGGCCCAAACAAAAATGTCAATGTGACGATCCTAAATGATCCAGGAAGCGGAAGAAGGGGATAACTCAATTTTGGCCATTTTTCAGGAGAAACAAAAAACTGTTAGCAGGGAAAACTAAAACAAAACAAATGAATGTTGCACATGTTAATAATTTCAAAAAGCATTAGTAAAATTTTGGAAAAAAAATCAAAAGTGTAAGGTCACTCCGTAGAGGATTTCTGTGACTTATCACTTTCCGTTGAAATGGAAAACAGAGTCAGCTCACCTTATATTTCCTAAACAAAGAGGAATTTGGAGACAAGTCAAGTGGAACAATAGTCTGCATAAAGTGTATGTTACTCTGGTGCATTTTTTGGACTTAGCTCTTTTTTCCAAATTGAAATTTAAAATTTAGGGGGGGTTAAGTTGAGTTGATTCTTTTTACACTAGATTCATAAAAACACAAGTTGAGTTATATCCTTTTGCCAGTTTGTCAAACGGACTCATGTAGACCAAGGTTGAGTTATCTCCATTTTCCAATGCAATTTGGACTGTAAAAGGGGTTAAGTTGAGTTATACCCTTTTTCCAAGTGGATTTTCTCCTAAACTGCTTGGAATTCAGTCAAATAATTTGGTGTAATGATGTAAACCATTCTAAGGCACAATAATAAAATAAAAACTCATTTTGGGGATAAGTCAAGTTATTCCCTTCTTCCGCTTCCTGGATCAAATGTCCACGACAACAGCAAAATGTCCCGGACAACAGCGTCAGGCCTAAACAAAAGGTATCTTCCTCTGTTTATTTTTACTATATTCATATGCGTATACATAGTCGAAGCTCTACAGTCCAAGCTCTAGAGTCCAAGCTCCATAGTCCATATTCTATAGTCCAAGCTCAATAATCCAAGCTCCATAGTCGTACGCCAAACTTCATAGGCCATTTAATTTGAGAATAAAATCTGTCGCGAGTAGGGTATGATCTTTCGCGAGTAGAGTAAGATCTGTCACGAGCCCGTTAGGTTAGGATTGGTTGGACCATTTAGTTTGAGAATAAGATCGGTCGAGAGTAGGGAAAGATCTGTCACGAGTAGAGAAAGATCTGTCACGAGCTCGTTAGGTTAGGATTGGTTGGACCATTTAGTTTGAGAATAAGATCTGTCGAGAGTAGGGTAAGATCTGTCGCGAGTAGAGTGAGATCTGTCACGTGCCCGTTAGGTTAGGCTAGGATTGGTTGGAACATTTAGTTTGAGAATAAGATCGGTCGAGAGTAGAGAAAGATCTGTTACGAGCCCGTTAGGTTAGGTTAGGATTGGTTGGACCATTTAGTTTGAGAATAAGACCTGTCGAGAGTAGGGTAAGATCTGTCACGAGTAGAGTAAGATCTGTCAGGAGCCCGTTAGGTTAGGTTAGGATTGGTTGGAACATTTAGTTTTAGATTATTAAATAGCCTTTCGTCGATAAGGAAAAACCAACCATTGCCGAATCACAATCCTTCGTGCAAAAGCATACTTCCTGGCTATCACCCCCCAAAAAGAAAAGAGGCTCATTTTCAAAATAAACACATCTAAATTTACTACTGATGAAAAAGGAATTTCCATCTCCAGCAGAATCCAGCTCAGCATCGAGGCCGAAGGCCTTCCCCTTGCTAGTAAATTACGGTTGGGTAAGTTAAGTAAGTTAGGTTAGGTAACCTTTAGGTTAGGTTATTTTTAGGTTACATTAGTTTTAAGTTACGTTAAAGTTACGTTCCTTTTAGGTTAAGTTCAAGTTAGGTTACATAGCGAGCGAACGAGCGACGCGAATGAAAAAAACCACGAACACACGCCGAAGATACGTTCGCCCGCGCGCCCGCTGCCTTGCAGCACAGTTTCGGAAATGTCTCGACCAGACCTACCGATGGGGCGAATAAAAATTTTTAGTCGGTCGGTCCCCTTTTTTGAAGATTGAGTGGATTTTGTCGAATTTGGGCCTATTTAATCGTTTTTGAGGATGTTGCCGGTGACGGGGACCCGATTGCGGCACAGTTTCGGAAATGTCTCGACCAGACCTACCGATGGGGCGAATAAAAATTTTTAGTCGGTCGGTCCCCTTTTTTGAAGATTGAGTGGATTTTGTCGAATTTAGGCCTATTTAATCGTTTTTTGAGGATGTTGCCAGTGACGGAGACCGGATTGCGGCACAGATTCGGAAATGTCTCGACCAGACCTACCGATGGGGCGAAAAAAAATTTTTAGTCGGTCGGTCCCCTTTTTTGAAGATTGAGTGGATTTTGTCGAATTTAGGCCTATTTAATCGTTTTTTGAGGATGTTGCCAGTGACGGAGACCGGATTGCGGCACAGATTCGGAAATGTCTCGACCAGACCTACCGATGGGGCGAATAAAAATTTTTAGTCGGTCGGTCCCCTTTTTTGAAGATTGAGTAGGTTTGCTCGGAAACGGTGAGAAATTTGTTCCCCTTTTTTGTAGATAAAGAAGGTTTTCTCGGAAACGGTGAGGAATTTTCAACTTTCGGGATTTTTCCCAATTTTCCCATAAAATTTGGAATCGAATGGAAAAAACCGCAAGTTTCTACGACCACTCCTTCACCCCAAACATTTCTATGAGTGAGTGAGTGAGTCAGTGAGTCAGTGAGTCAGTCGGATTGGGGCTTTATAGGTTCTTGATGCTTACTTGGTGCGTCGTCCTTGACAAATTTTATTTCGACTGATATAAATAATTCTGATCTACATCTTAACAAACGAAATAGGGTCTTGTTGGCTGAGCGATAGCGAAGCCTGTTACTTCAGTGGGGTTGAAAAGTTTTGTCTGTCTGTGCGTCCGCACTACTCCTCCTGAACGGTTCGGCCGATCTCGGTGAGATTTCGAACCTAGGGTATGTACCCGAACATACCCGAACTTTTTGGGTATGTCCTTGGCTCGGCACACGCGAAATTTCACTATCCTAGCTCAACTCGGCACTCAACAAGTAAAAAAACAACCGATAATGGACGCCACTGTCTGCCGAAGGCAGGCTAGCGCCGCAGGCGGCCGCAGGCCAAGGTAGGTACGCCAGGCGTGGATTGGAGGAACAGGCAGCGAGACATCGCGAAGCCTGTTACGACAAGACGCGGTCTGGCGTAAACCTACCTTGTAATTCTTGCAAAATTTGCCTTGCCTACATATTTCTTACACTGTAGATGGTGGCTGTGATCGACAAGTTCAGTGGAATTGTGCGCCCACCACCTCTGCAAAGCATAAGCCCACAGGACCATAGAGAATTTAACAAACGCAGCCCTTCAACAAATGCATTGATCTCAAACACATATTATTCAAATTAAGGGGGGACCCTGGTGAAAAAACCATCAAAATTGCCAAAAATAGTATTTTCAAAGTTCATAGATAAAAATGTGCATAGAAGGTATCAGATTTAACAGGTTGAACACCTTTAAGCTGAGTAGGTATTTTCTTCATAATTTGGAAGGAAATAACATTGAGATTAGTAGTCGTTGGCTTCTACGCTCAACTTCACAGCTTTGCTCAGTCGACAAAAAATTTTGTCGTAGAAAGACTTCCTGCGTTCCTGGTTGACACCTACATGAGTCGTCTTGCATGGACTCTATTCATTGATGACTTGTCGACAAATTTAAGTGACGGAATCTTGTTATCAGCCCTACTTTTTTTTACAAACACCTTAAAGTTTGAAAAAAGGGGGAAAAAATCCCTTTTTTTAAATGTTATAATTTGAAAACTCATATCTCAGGACAGAAGTTTAATTTGAAAATTCCGTCACTAAAATCTCTTCTTTACATCTTTAGGATAACCCAAAAAAATTTTCAAGACTCTCTGTTCCAATGAAAGACGCAGGAAGATTTTTCCCCAACGCTCTAAAAAACACTAAAAAGCCACTTTTCTCAGAGACCGTTCAACATTTTGGATTGAATTTTGTTTTGGGAACTCATCATAATGAACCTAATAATTAAGCAAAGTTTCAACTTTCTGAAATTATTTTGAAGCCTACTTGAAAGTTTCACCAGGGTCCCCCCTTAATGCAAGGAAGTAAATTTTAATAAATAAATAATCACACTGTACTTAGCGCTACAACTTCATACCAGAAGATTTTCGCAGTCAGCTTATTGGCAGAGCGATAGCGAATCCCGTTCAGGTGGGGTAGGAATGTTTTTTCTGTCACCTACTTTGTGTAAACATCGGGTGCGGCTGGGAATCCCCGTTCACCTCAGTGGGTCCACCAGCCTCGGCCTATTCATATATCGAAATGATAAGCCAGGCCGAGAAAGAAGGCCCTGGCTTCTTATAAGAGAGTTGAAACAGTTCAGACGACCCTTGCAAAATGGAAAATATATGGGCACTATATGGACAAAATATATGGCCCAACATGTATTGACGTCATATGTGGAAAAGATAATTTAGCAAGATACTTTTCTGATATAAAAAATATGTGGCAAATATATAAATTTCATACATTGCTCTATATGTGGCAATATATAGTGTGAATACACCATGGAGTCTGACGACTCAGAGACTTCCTTTACTATTATAAAAGAATGTAAACTTCGCCCTGTGAAGACAACCTATTGTGGTCCCACCGTGGTCACCTAGAAGAACTTTTCGCGCTACGCCCAAAAAAGACGTTTAAAATTTCCGAACTGTTCCAGTTCACTTGTTAAACAGGATTTCTCAAAATTTCTTGGAGACTTAAACGCATGGAAAAGAACCTTTCCCCTGCTCAATATATGGCGTCAATATATTTTACAATATAAAATCATGTTGAGAAATATAGCCGCCTTTCAACATCCAGTGCCAAGATTTTAAGAAAAGTTAGTTGAAAAGTCTGCCCTCCTCACCCTGCCCCATCCCAAGACAGGGACCGTGTCAGATATTGAAAAACATATTTCGCGAAGATAATATTATATGGGGAAATACATGCAGTATACATTAACGGGCACCAATACATACCCCCATATATAAACCACGTATTGCGCAAGATAATTTGCAATATATTGAGCAAGATACAATTATATTGACAATGCATGAAACATATATGGAGTCATATATTGACACATATTTTCCACATATTTTCCTTTTTGCAAGGGGATAGACGAGCGGAGAGCCTCCCCAGCGTCACTTCTGTGCTCAACGTCGTCTTAAAGGTATG
Organism: Thrips palmi; assembly: GCF_012932325.1. NCBI lineage: Eukaryota > Metazoa > Arthropoda > Insecta > Thysanoptera > Thripidae > Thrips > Thrips palmi. The sequence continues at coordinate 13,189,849 of NW_023144631.1, read as the reverse complement.
TACGTTAAGAGTTGTTACATCAATTGTTTGACCTCAAGGTTCTTTCAAACCAATGCAACTTGGTGCAAACCACTGGGGTTTCCGATTTTGATGAAATTTTCTCCGACTGCTTTCCTTTCGTAGCGTGTATGAACCCATACTGCCAATCTATGTGTGAGACACAGTCTCACACGCTTGAGTGAGGCAGGTGTTGGTGGTCTGTTTTCGGCGCCATTTTTGTTTCCTTTTGAATCAATGGAACAGTTTTTAATAATATTTTGAAGGCTGAATATGAACTTTTCATGGCTTATCACAGCGTTGTTAATTCCTTCTCATTTTCGTTTGTAGGAAATCAAGTTGGCAGTTGAAACTCCAAGATGCCGCAGAGAAAGGTTCTCATAATTATGACGGTGCTGTTCGTGGTTCTCCTTTGCGACTTGGCTGCGGCGACTTGCTATTTTAATTGCGACGACTGTGACGTTCCTCGTACTTTCTCAGCGTGCTGGTATAAATGGAATCGTCGAGAGAAGCGATGTGGTGATAATCCGAATAAATTCACCTTTAATTCACCGTATGGTGATTGCCATTGTTGCCCTCCTTAAAGAAATCTTGTGTGGAAAATAAACCTAGTACTAACGTTCTCTCAACCGGGTGACATAACAAAGAAAGAGACGTGCTGCGCCACGCTGCCTCTTGTAGTCGTTGTATTGCACATTATTGTTTTTTTATTAGAAATTCTGTCATGCTAGTTCTAAATCAAGGCTACAATGTTGAGATTTGAATTCTGCAAATAAATTTTTACCGGAATCATACGAATTATGTTTATGTTGATACCTCGTGGGAGTTCTGTACGTTGATCATAACATACAGTGACAATCAAATCTGGTGACAAGAGAAAAAGAGTTCGGTTTTAGCACATTCAGCAGAAAATGGGGATAACGATTGTGAGGCATTTCGGGAAAGTAAATGTAATCAAATGAGCCGACCCCGGAGGGGTGCCAGTAAAAAACAAAGAACTCTACAAATCCAAAAGCGTACATTGTATGCTCTACCTGGAGCATGCCTGCAAGCACGCTCTGGCTAGCGCATGCCTGCCAAGCATGCACTTATTAGTGCATACATGCCAAGTACACGCTTATTGAAGCTTGCGTCTGGATAGAATACAAGGTAGGTATACGCCAGACCGCGTCTTGTCGTAACAGGCTTCGCGATATCTCGCGGCCTGTCCCTCCAATCCGCGCCTGGCGTACCTACCTTGGCCTGCGGCGCTAGCCTGCCTTCGGCAGGCATTGGCTTGTCCATCGTCGGTTACTTCTTACGTGTTGCATGCTGGGGGGCTCCGCCCCCCAGACCCCCCTTTATTCTAGAAAGAGTTGCTTCATCTACAGATAACACGATCTTGACCCTTGTAACTTTTTAACTTGTCGTGGCTGGGGACCCCCCTTTCTTCAAGACGGAGGAGATCTACCTGCAGAAAACTCGATTTTTCGCCGTTTTTTAGGTGTTTTTTGGCTATAAAAACTGAACCAGTTGAGCTAGAATAGTGAAATTTCGCGTGTGCCGAGTCAAGGACATGCCCAAAAAGTGTGCAAAATCTCACCGAGATCGGCCGAGCCGTTCAGGAGGAGTAGTGCGGACACACAGACAGACAGACAGACAGACAGACAGGAAAAACTTTTCAACCCCAATGGAGTAACTGGCTTCGCTATCGCTCAGCCAAAAATAGGATAACATAAGATCAAAAGACGTTGAAAAAACAACTTCGCACGATGTAGGGTCAATTGGACGAAAATACGAATTTTGGTCCATTTTTAACACTTTAAGGAATAAAGTTTTAAAGCAAAAAAAAAATTCGTGGTCAGAAACTTGTTTTTGATTGCTTTGTTTCTTTCCTCAAAGAACAAGGATCTTCAGTTCTTCTTATAGCTAACAATACACCAAGGTGAAATGAGTGCAATGAATTTTGAAACACGCAATTTAAATTTAAATTTGTATTTCCTTGCGAAACAGATCAAAGGTGAGGTAATCATCCAGGACCGCGGCGTCGCACTGTGGGTCAGAATCGGAAAAACCTTTGCAATATGACGATTCGTCAAGTTCTGAATTGTGGAAAAATAGATCGTAGGTGTGAAAGAGGAATGTCAACGCTGCTAAAAGGCGAAAAAATTTCGTCTCTATCCCCCACCTGGTCGCCAGGCTCGACGTTTTTGTCGCCACCGTTTGGAAGCAGGCGCGCGACCCAGCGCGGAGCGGAGAAAATGTACCTTCTTTCAGCGTCGTTCTACGGGACGCTACTTCGTTTGAAGATTGTACAAGCACGGTTTCCCGTAGTTTGAGACCTCGTCTTTCCATTGGTACCAAAATTTTTCAGGTAGCGTTTATAGTTTTGCCGCTAGAGCCAAAACCAAGTGACCATGCACATTTGTCTATTTTTTTACACATTTCTCTCACAAAACAGGCTGCCAAACTTTGCCAACCTCTTGCAACCTCCTGATTCTTATCGCGATGTAAAGCTTAAAGTGTCCCCTTTCGAATGCACCAAGCGGAATTTGCGCCAATTTGCGCCGAGAGGCCCAAAAGGGGCGATATTCGTAAACATTTAGTGTGATGCGTGCTATGTGTCCGTTCGTCTTTTCGTTCGTTTTGGGACTTCCCGTGGTCCGATCTTCACCAAATTTGGTACGCAGCCTCCTTGAGTGACCCTTAGAGCTGCCCCGTGGCAGCAAATCCGATCCGAGCCCCGGGGTTGGTGCAGCAGGTGCATCATGGTCTACATAGGGTCAAGAGGATTTACGCCCGATTTAGGCACAGTATGCAGCGAGAATGGCATGTAGGGGTATTTTTGGAATCGGGGCGACAAGAAAAAGCCAACGGTGCTAGTTTCGAGCAAATCGGAGAGGTTTGGACCCGGGTTCAAATCCCGGTGGGGGGACCATTTTTTTAAAATCAATCTTTGCATTCTTTAATATGTTTTTGGTGTTGCTAATGACGAAAATAACATTCATTTAGACCCAGACCCAGGTTCAAAACCCGTAACGGTTAAACATAGGCGTAATTCGAGAATTTTTAAATGTATGGGACAAGCTAAAGTTGCCGATGTGTATCGCCACTTTTCATGCTGTTCTGCTACGCCAATGAGTCAAGGGTACGCCACTGACTCAAAATAACGCCAGAAATGGTTTCAGCGCACCTGGAAACACTTCGGCAAGTAAACATTCGGAAAGATTTGTGAAAATTTGTGTTTCATGGCTACGCCACTGGGTCTAGGGTACGCCACTGACTCAAATTGACGCAAGAAATGGATTCAGCGCACCTCAAAACCCCCCTCACTGAAATTTCACGTCGATAACTCAAATCGTTTCCATGGTAGACATTTTGCAAAGGTTTTTCTGATTCTGACCCATAGTGCGTCGGGCTGTTACAGCACTTTCGAAGCTTAATCACTTAACACTTGGTTATTTCGCATCCAAGCCAATAACATATGTTAGGATTTATTGATTGTCTTAATCAGACGAACCGATTTCTATAAATATGTGTCAGTTTAGTCCATTTTGATATTCCACCCAAACCACTTGCATGTATCCAAAGTCGACGCGCGTGTAACAAACGTCAACGCAAAAGCTACGAAAGTCGACGCGCGTGTAACAAACATAGACTCAAAGTACGCTTTCAACATTTAAGCCATTTTGAACTAAACTGGGGCGAATTATAGGCATCAATATTTCGTAGGGACCATTCTACATTCATCTTGAATGTACCTGCGAAATTTAATTCGAAGCCGCACATTAAAATCTTGGCAATACCCTGCCTCAAATTCCCACATCTCGGTGAACCAACCCACATCGCTTCTTTTCCTATTATTTTCCTTACAACAATGTCGTCAAAAAAATTGATGACATTGTTGTTACGCCCATGCAATAAGTATAGGAGATTTGATGAAAATGTCACCAATTTGTGATGAGATTGTCATGGTTTGAAAGTGATGAGAATGTCATCCGCGTTTTTGTCATAGTGACAACAAATTAACAACACTTTACCCTAGTACCCCCAGTATAAATCGAGGGGTCCTATTCAAAAGATCTTATCTGGGCGTTCTCCCCAAAACAATCTTATCTTAAACGCAAGCAAATCCACTCATTTTGATCAATTGGGTGCTTCGGAGAAACCCCAGACCGGAAGTCAGCGACAGAACGGGAGAAACAAAAGAGCGCCGTCAGGCCGTGCTGAGCGGTGGTGGGGTCGAAATCGGCGGAGTGGGGATGAAGGCGGCGCGCGCATGCTGCTCCCACCCCGTCGATTTCGATCCCCACCACCGCTCAGCACGGCCTGACGGCGCTCTTTTGCTTCTCCCGTTCTGTCGCTGACTTCCGGTCTGGGGTTTCTTCGAAGTACCCTATTGGGGGGGGGGGTGTACGACAGTAAGCTGAATATATTTCTACATGCTGTTTTGGTTTCTTTGATCGCCTATCTTCAGATTTACGTGAACAAAATCACAAATTACATTGAAATGTAGCTGTATTAAATGATCCAACTAAGTGAAATTCACCTGTGTGTAAGATAAGATTCTCTTGGGGGAACGCCCACAAGATCTTTTAAATAAGGACCCCTCGAAATGAGAACGTGACGCGGAACGCCCCGCCCCCGAGGGACGGGCTGAAGTTGCCGATTTGTACAGCCACTTCTACTCATTCTTAATGTAAACATTGGGTACAGCTGGGAATCCGTGGGAATCCCCGTTCACCTCAGTGGGTCAGCCAGGCTCGGCCTGTCCATATCTCGAAACGTTAAGCCAGGCTGAGAAAGAAGGCCCTGGCTTTTAATAAGAGAGTTGAAACAGTTGAGACCATAGGCGAGTGCAGAGCCTCTCTGGCGTCGCTTCTGTAGTCAACGTCATTTTTAATGTATGTACGTTAAGAGTTAAGTGTGAGACATTCCCACTCGTACACTTGTAGGCGTGGGACATTTTGTCCCTTCTCTTGTCAGTGTGAAACACCGATGTCTCCAGTGTGAGGCCGGTGTTGGTGGTCTGTACTCGGTATCATTTTTATGTTTCCTTTCGTTTCAATGTAAGTTTTGAAACAGTTTTAAAATGTATTACAAAGGTTATATATGAACTTTTCATATTCACGTGCCTTGCACCTCATACTTTTATTACCGTTTGGAGTAGATCGGGTAGGACTGTAGAGGTTCACGCGGTCGTGCTTGAGGTTTGTCAAAAGATTTGGGATTTGGGACTACAGAGGGACTTGGACAGTTGAGCGAGGTGGAGACTCGTATCAGGGGGTTTTCAGGGTCGCTGAACACGATGGCACTAAGTATTTTCTCCCCAACCCAGTATTTCAGTACCAATTCAGGACAACTGCCCCGCGCCGTTTAAATTTGATTTTAGATAGATGTGTAGATCTTTTAATCGTTGGAAGTCGCGACTGTTCATAAATGATCAATCAATTAATCACACGTTGGTTAATGCAACATGACCAAAGTGACGGTCTCTTCTTACCCAGCGCATTCTATTAGTGCATTGTGCAAAATATTCTGATACATATTGATCTATTCCCGATAGCCCGAGTACGCGGCAACAACTAGTGGCGGAATCTCAGAGGGACTTCAGAGTCCAATTGGGACTTCAGAGGAATCTCAGTACGAAAGGAACTTCGTTGGGATCTGGGATTTGCCTTGAAGTCCCTCATTTGTCCCAGGGACAAAAATGGGACCAAGGTGGAACAATTCTGGTACTTCCATTTTAGATAGGGTATGCGCCGAGCAACCCCCTTCCCCCCTCTTTTGCGGCTCTCGCAACGCTTTTCTCGCGCTCTCCCGCTCTCGTTCCCTCGCTCCCTCCCGAAAGCGCCGCTTAATTAGACACGCCACTGCACATCTCGTACCGGCGGCCTGCAGCTCGGTAGCGGCGCGTCAAGATGGGGGCCTTCTTGGGCGTGCTGCCGTGAAGCCCTGCCGCCGCCAGCCTGCTCTTCGCCGTGGAAGTGGAGATGACCCTGTTGGTGATCGCAGCATGCTACGGCGAGTCGCGTTAGGTTGCTGTAGGGCCGAGTGCCCCAGCTGTCACTAACAGACACTTCACTCACGAGAGACATGATTAGATACCTAGTTCACTGAAATGATAAGATAGGAATGCTCAATAGTTCAAAATATCAGACAGAAAAAAACCAAAATGTTTAAAACACACTGCGTGCTTCTAGTCAAAATTACAAACCTCCCCCTGGTAAGACCTGAAGCCATTGATAGGAAAGTCTCAAGTACAGACCCTCGCTGAACTTCATCTATAGATTCCGACCACCCCCGGCCAAATCAACCCCTTGGACGTCCCACCCCCTTTTTGAATCTGGGGTGTTTAGGCCTGGAAGAGGTCGAATTTTGGCGCTTAAATTCATGGTGACACATGGTAGACGCTCCTGCCACGATTCCGCCTCTCTGGATTGAGCCTCTACGCTACTATGATGTTCACTAATGAAGAACTATTCGAACCCACTGCAGTATTAGGACCAAAGTGCATGCTGGTGGTGAGTAAAGCAACAAAATCTTGCATTTGTTAAACACTGTTTCCTTTTAAGTAATTCTTTTGTACTTTTCAGGCAGCAAGGATGTTCCCGAATTGGAAAGCTGAGCATCATTACGGCCTTGGGGCTAGATATTAAAGAGGCGCTTCACCTTGCAACAGAAACCCATTCCTATAAAAAAAGTGTCCTTCATCTTTATCCCGCGTGGTGGGGGTGTTTACCCCCTAGCGCCCCATGGTCACCCCGCAGGGGTAGGAGGGTCGTTCAAAAGTGGCCTCGAAAAGAAAAAGACGCCGGAACCACCCCTGAAATTTTTGCAGTCAATCCGATGCACCGCACCCTCAGAATTTTATGCCACTCCCCGTTTGAGGTCTAAGAGGCCTACTGTATATGTTTATGTCACTGAAAAGTCGTTATCACTTCTACACTCGTGGACAAAATTAAAGGAACGTTTTTTTGAGCTGGCCGTAAATACCTTAGTTTTTGTCCGATCTTAACGAAACTTCGTGAAGGGCAGCTTTGAAGAGTCCTCGTGGCGCATGAGAAATTGCATTTGCGAGGATTGATGTGTAGGGGTGGTTTCATCCCCGTTAAGGGGGTGGTGCCGAAAAACGCAACTTTTGAAGGGTCCACAGGGGTCGCGGTGGGTTCGAAAAATTTCAAAACCACTCAGGGCGCTTCGTCTTGACGCCCTCTTCAAAACGCAACCCCCGCCAGCCCTCTCCGACGAACCCACCCCCTACAACCCCCACCCCCTCTAAAATCCAGAGTTTTTGACCTACAGCTCTGAAATTGCGCACACGTCCTTCTCTGGACTCCTCTGATGCAGGGAAAGTCCACCCCAGTTCAAAGAGTCCCATAGCCACCCCTTGGAAGGGCGCAACAGATTGTTTGTTTTCAACCCCTTCTGACATGAAGCACTACCGATCATCGGACGGCGATGAAATTCACCATAATCCGTCCTTGGGTGGGCAGGATCAATGCCGAAAAGACCCCGTTTCGAAAGCTACCCCCTGGCGTGAACAGGGGTGGTTCAAAGTTAGGGGTGCGCAACCCCCGAGCTTAAGGGTTGAAATGTACCCGCCGCGCTTTCCCTGCGTACAGCACGGCCAGAGGCATCGGCCGCAACCCGCTTGGCTGCAATTTTCGCGTGAAGACACAGTTTACCAATCAAAATGTTCAAATTTCACAAAAAGCCACCCCTAAGTTTGGGCCCCTCTGGAGGGTGAACGAGTTGAGCCACGACGGTGAGGGCCGCGGAATCTGAAGCGCGGACGCTTCATTACCAGACCCTCAAAAACTCGGAACTTTCCAAACGCGCGTTCACTGCCAAATCGGTGCGGAATTTCATATCGAACGAACGAAACCGCATGGACACGCACGCTGCGGCTCCCGGAGGTAGGCAGCCCATCGTACACCGTGTGTCCCCCTCCTCACTTTCCCCTTCGATTTCAGCAATTCCCGAGAATTGGCGCCGCTTCTAATCGATCTCGCAGCAATTATTCTCTGCAAAACGCCGCAATACGATGAAATTAAAGGGGAAAGCGAGGAGGGGGACACACGGTGTATGATGGGCTGCCTACCTCCGGGAGCCGCAGCGTGCGTGTCCATGCGGTATCGTTCGTTCGATATGAAATACCGCACCGATTGGCAGTGAACGCGCGATGGGAAAGTTCCGAGTTTTTGAGGGTCTGGTAATAAGGCGTCCGCGCTTCAGATTCCGCGGCCCCCACCGTCGTGGCTCAACTCGTTCACCCTCCAGAGGGGCCCAAACTTTGGGGTGGCTTTTTGTGAAATTTGAACATTTTGATTGGTAAACTGTGTCTTCACGCGAAAATTGCAGCCAAGCGGGTTGCGGCCGATGCCTCTGGCCGTGCTGTACGCAGGGAAAGCGCGGCGGGCACATTTCAACCCTTAAGCTCGGGGGTTGCGCACCCCTAACTTTGAACCACCCCTGTTCACGCCAGGGGGTAGCTTTCGAAACGGGGTCTTTTCGGCATTGATCCTGCCCACCCAAGGACGGATTATGGTGAATTTCATCGCCGTCCGATGATCGGTAGTGCTTCATGTCAGAAGGGGTTGAAAACAAACAATCTGTTGCGCCCCTCCAAGGGGTGGCTATGGGACTCTTTGAACTGGGGTGGACTTTCCCTGCATCAGAGGAGTCCAGAGAAGGACGTGTGCGCAATTTCAGAGCTGTAGGTCAAAAACTCTGGATTTTAGAGGGGGTGGGGGTTGTAGGGGGTGGGTTCGTCGGAGAGGGCTGGCGGGGGTTGCGTTTTGAAGAGGGCGTCAAGACGAAGCGCCCTGAGTGGTTTTGAAATTTTTCGAACCCACCGCGACCCCTGTGGACCCTTCAAAACTTGCGTTTTTCGACACCACCCCCTTAACGGGGATGAAACCACCCCTACACATCAATCCTCGCAAATGCAATTTCTCATGCGCCAAGAGGACTCTTCAAAGCTGCCCTTCACGAAGTTTCGTTAAGATCGGACAAAAACTAAGGTATTTACGGCCAGCTCAAAAAAACGTTCCTTTAATTTTGTCCACGAGTGTAGTAGAAAATCTGTTTCGTGGTCGGGATAGGCCACTGGAACGTTTGCACCCGGTTTCAGCCATTTTGGGGACCAACACCCTGGAATGGGTGACAGTGGAGGGGGGTGCATTCGTCCGATTGCAATTCCTCTTGTGCCGTTGGAAAGAAGAGACTCATTTAAGTCGGTGCACCAAAGAAATATGGCTTTCCAACTTTCGCAAGCCCGAAATTTTGACATGTTTGTCTCTGTTTTTTCACCCTTCCGCACGGAAGGGGTTGCCCAGGCCGTAAGGGTTGGCGCAACGTACGCGCACTTCGCAAGCCCAAGATGATCAATAAGTAGCCTACCAGATTTCAGCATGCTAGCTCAAGAACCATAAAAATTGTGCCGACCGCAAGAAAGGGGGCGCTAATTTCGAGCGTTAGTGTATTCCCTTGTGTTGTACACATTTCGAAGAAAAGTACACACACATCTGTAGATGCAGGGCTCTGAGTCAATGAAAAGGGGAATGATAAAAGTTGCTGTAATAAAAATACAAAGAACAGAAGATGTGGCCACTTAACATTCAGAAAGGTCTTAAAACTGCCCACTAATAAGATATTTCTTTAGCAATGTTTGAAACTACTTGTGATTATCTTTAACTTTTTTGGTGTGATCAGGCAACTTGTTGAAGAAACATGAACCCATGTAAGAGGAATTACATCCAGAAATATTGCTTCTAAAAAGGGGCAGATGGCAGATCTCTGTAACCTCCGGTCTGATAATTACGAAATGCATTGTTGAGTTTAAGGTCAGAGGGACAGCACTAGGTTTACAAGCGCGCCTGTTGTGTGGAGGTGTTTCTGGGATCACCTCTCCCTGTGACTTTGCCTTAAAGGAACTTCTCCCTTGGCTTTCTTCATCGTCATCGGAGGAGGGGCCTTAGACAATTTTATAGAAAAGCAAACATGTAAGCAAATTTGAGGAATGAACTGCAAGAACTGCCAAAGTTGTTAACATGGAGGGTAGTGTGATAAAAATAAAAAGATGGGACGGGACAGTAGACCAGCTCTTATTTTGCGAAAGTGAGAATTCCGCTGGGTTCCCCGACTCAAAATGACCGAAATGGTGAGAAAACTCTTAATTTGAAAGCCCAAGGTCGTCAGACTTACCAAAGCCGTGCCCCAAGACCCTATATAAAGGCAAAAAGCCAATTTTTTTTTTCGGATTTTCACCAAACTAAGTTTGACTCTAGGGTAAACAGGCCATAAAACGACCCTTTGGGCGAAAATTTCGTCCGTTTTGCGATATCTCGACTCCTTCATGCCCAAACGGCCTCCTCAACCGCCCGCGCGGCGTCTTTTTTATGCTCACGGTTGGGGAGGCCGTTTGGGCATGAAGGAGTCGAGATATCGCAAAACGGACGAAATTTTCGCCCAAAGGGTCGTTTTATGGCCTGTTTACCCTAGAGTCAAACTTAGTTTGGTAAAAATCCGAAAAAAAAATTGGCTTTTTGCCTTTATATAGGGTCTTGGGGCACGGCTTTGGTAAGTCTGACGACCTTGGGCTTTCAAATTAAGAGTTTTCTCACCATTTCGGTCATTTTGAGTCGGGGAACCCAGCGGAATTCTCACTTTCACAAAATAAGAGCTGGGCTAACGGGACAGTGAGGAGGTCTAACTTTTTAAAAGAATTGCGGCATGTATGTTGGGGAGGGAGATTTAGCAGAATCTTCAAAGCATCCTTCCAGAGGCTGAAGACCTTATGGGTATATTTGTTAAGTACATTTGAGTCATTTGAATCAAATACTTGATTCAATTGAATTGTCATCATATATCGGCCCTGAACCAGGATGCAGGTTGATTGCGGCAGTGGGGCCAGGTCTGCATTTCCTGTCTGATAAACCATGCATAAATTGCAAGTGCCACTAAATCAGACCAGCAGCTAAAAGTTTGAGAATTGTATAATTGATTTGAAGTCTTTACAAAGCGCCGTTTCAAAGACTTACTAAAATACACAACGAAATATCTGCACACACAAGAAAGAAAAGTTTAAATGACAGTACTTTCATCTACTCATGATGGAAACATAAACACTTAAGTCAAAAAACAGTATGTCTTCAAATGAAAGTATATGCAATAAAGTAATGATAACATATCGACCCTGAACCAGTTGCAGGCTGGTTGCGGCAATGTGGGGCAAGTGTTCATTCCATGTCGGATGCACGTGTCACACACTGAAAAAGTCCCACAGCTGACAATGGCATATCGACCGCGTGTCCCGTAGTATGCACTCACGCCAACGTCGAGCCACATCACTTAAGTTCTCCGGTAAGTCTTCTGCATCTGAAAATTCTCCACTTTGCTGCTCAACAAAGGTCGGACGGCTTGAGGCCTAGTAGTGGCCGGTGTTAGTCCAACTAAAAGGCCGGACCCTGCACTTTTTCCGCATGCAATGCCGCTTTGCACATCGAAAGTTAAGGCCAAAAGAAACGTTTTGACCCGCAGACGCATTTTTTTAATCCTTTAGGAAAAAAGTTATGAAGGGTTAAATTGAACATGGCGCCTTACGGGAATGTCGGGTGCCCCACCCTCCCTTACCACTGTGCCCGTTAGTAGACGGGTGATTCCGTGCGTAGGGGGTCATTTTGAATGTACCAAATGTTCTTTTTTAAAGTTCAACTTTAGGGGCTAAATTTGGTGTAGATGGCATACATAGTACCCCACAGCATCCCTCTGAGCGTGGCAGCGCTACAAGTTGACTTTTAATTTCATCCCCTATGAAATACGGCGGAATTTACAGAAATAATGACGGAATTTACAGATTACGGAAATTTTCAAAGCGAAGTTTTTTGTCTCCTGAACCGCTGGGTTACAAGATAGGTAAAACTGTTGACGGTGTCATTTTCAGCATCCAAAAAAGCATTTTTCAGCGAAGGTTGTGGGGAAATTTCTCCCTCAGATGGGGGAGCTACGGCCCGAAACGGAGTTTACATCCATTTTTACACCCTTACCGTTTTGAACTCTTCTGACGGGCCCGGAAGCGTCGTTTGACCGCCCCAGGTCCCGTGGGCACGGGGTTCTGGAAGTGTTTTTTTTGTTCTTTCGATCCCAAGTGGTCGCGAGTTTCTAAAATGAAAAGGAACCCCAGTAGACCGTCATTTGTAAAAACAGCATAGGTCACATGGGCACACGGTGGACATTTTCCCAAAGGCTGTTTCGGGTTCAACAAATGATGATACAAAGGTCACCCTCCGTAATTTTGTGAAGAATAAATCAGGGGGAGAGTGAAAAGCCAGTTTTTTTTTGATGTGGCTGACTCATATACTACAGCATGGTAATGTTGTCTTATAGGTGTTGGGGACCATGACGGAACTTACAAAACGACACTTTAGCAGCTTACGAAACCCAGATAAAAAAAAAAGTTAGATCGACTTATCCACATGAGGACATGGGCTTTTGGTTTTGTAAAGCAAAATTTTAATTGCCCCAAACTACCAAATCAACCTCAGTTCAGGCGCAAGGCCCCGGGGACCTGAAATGACCCCTACGCACGGAATCACCCAGACGTCAGTGAATTATAAATTGAAGCAAAGCTTTTGAGTTTTGACAGTGCTTTTGACTGATCAACTCCTGCTAATCTAGACAGAGTTGACAGTGAAGGGAGTCACACGCACATAGCAAAATCGTGCCAAATCTCTTTGGATCTAGCTCTGCGAGGGGGGAAAACACTCGCGAATAGT
>NW_023144631.1:13119744-13176594 GCF_012932325.1 Thrips palmi | reverse complement strand
GACCCAGGAGCCATCAGACTTGAATAGTCTTGCTGAAAACTTGATAAATGAGTCATTTCAGTGAAAATTTTTTTTGAAAAAAGTGGAAAAAAAAATTTTAAAGGAAATTTCAAATTAATCTCCAATTTTTTTGACACATGTTAGAGGAAAAAGTAAATTCAAAAAAAAATTTTCATCAAAAAATTCGGATGCTTTTTTTGGGTTTTCAAAAAACGTTAAAATTTGTCTTTTTTAAAGGTTTTAGGTTTTGTTAAAAATCATTTCTGAGTGGGATAGGATAAAATAGATAAAATAAGATAAAAAGACTTGAAAAAAAAACTTTGCGCAATGTAGGGTCAATTGGAGAATATTCGATTTTTGGTCCTTTTTTTAACACTTTTAGGGAAAAAAAATATTTTAGAGAAAAAAAAATTTTTTCGGGGTCAGAAACTTGTTTGGGCCCAAGCAATAAGTCCACCAAGTTTGGTCCGAACCCGAGACATCGATTTCGGGGGTCGTGCGATTTGAAAAAGAACTACTCCAAGCCCCCACGGGAAACGCATTCCAGATGCAGCCCTACTTGCCTCCCATAAAGCAGATACGCATCTACAAGGAAAATGAACAAGGATTAATGAGAAAGAACACATGGCACAGACAAAACGTGTAATGTAGTAGAACTCACTGTATCTGTTCAGGAGGGCCCGTAAGTCTTGCGGGTCGCCTTGGCTTTGTGACACGAGATGGCACAAAGTCGTCATCACCCGGGGTCGTCAGGGCTATCACTGCTCGATCCCAGGTCTGAGGCTGAAAATCAAAGCACCCCATTAAAAGAAAATGTAGGGAAGGCCTCACAGAAATTATTATTTAGAGAGCTGCAACTTACCGCCAACTTTAAAAATCAGGGCTGGGTTAGATGGACGATCTTGATCACCACTGCCAGCTGCACTTCATCTTCGGTGCAATCAGTCAAGTAAATGATAGTGCCACTTTGAACACGGCTCTAGCTTTACTTGATCAGGCTCTTGCTTCGGGTGGCCCGGTTTGGCTAGGCTGGTCATTGGTTTGAATTCCATAAGAGACTTGACTGGAGAGGGAAAAAAAAAATATAATTTAAAAAAATTGCAAGGAATAACAGGGTAATTAGGGAAAACAAAAAAAATAAAAGCCCTTACAAAAACCACCAAAGTCTGGGACCTGCTGCTTACCAGGCAACCCTCCTGGCAACCCACCTACAAATTTTCAAGAATAGTTCTTACCGAAAAAGTCGGGCTGCTGCCAAAGCATGACAGGCTGATCAGGAATCGAGCCGCCAGATGTTGAGGTAGAAGGCAAGCTATCTACACCAGTGTCAACACCAGAGCCACCAGTCGTCGAGGTAGAAGGCAAGCCATAAACACTAGGTCGACCCAGAGCCACCAGGCGTCAAGGAAGAAGGCAAGCTATCTACACCAGCTTCATCAACACCAGTGTCAGAGCAGAATCCTTCGTCATCAAGGCCATTGTTGCTGTCGGCCAAAGCTGGCCTGGCTTCCTCGGTGGCTTCCTCATGATCTTGAGATGCTGCTGCCTGCTCGGCTGCCTGCTCAGCTGCCTGCAAATTCACAGAAAAATAAAGTAAGTGACATATTTGTGAGAAGACGTATGCACTAAGTAATTGACCATAATCCAATCGGGCTCAGAAACCGGCAAAGCGACGGCCCGATTGGATAAGCGAACGCGTAGAGGTTAAGTCCCCACGTGCGTGGGAAATAGGAACAGCTAGAAATTAACGGCAGGAATGAATGCACAGGAATCTAAGAAATAAATTCTTAGGTTATCCCACACCCTTCTTGGACTCAGCCAAGCGTGGCAACACGGATCAGTATTAGTCGGAGTCAATATCGCGCTAACTCGCTCAAAATTTGTCCTTGCCGGATGTCGCCTGTAAATTCTACAGGTGTCAGCTTAGCAAGTTTTCCCTAGTGCTCTTCAAATTCGCCTGCTCTTTGTATTATTCAAGATTCATATCCCTGTTTTTGTTGCGGAGTCGTTCTGATTCCGCGAGAGACATGCTTATCTGTATTAATAATTTATTTTCTCTTTTTCAGGATGAACATTAACATTGCTGAGGGAACTAAAGATGGTTCCTCTATTTATTACTGCGGTGATGGCTTTTACTATCACTTCAATAAAGGAAACAGTTATAACGAGTTCAACAGTAGTACTTTCTATTTACGATGCAGAAAATACAACAAAGGTTGTTGTGGAACAGCGAAGATAGAATCAAGTCCTCAAGGAATACAGTGGACTAACCTGAAGCGTCACATTTGTGCCCCAAATCCCAGTCATCACCAGGTTCTAGATCTCAGACGAGAGATTCTCAACGAGAGTGTTAGGAACGATGGTCCTTTTGAAACTCCTGCTGAAGTTGTTCGACGGGTCAGACACAGGTTAGGCAAATGAACTGCGACCCAATCATACTGCTGCAACTAATGATATTTCTAACTTTCTCCTTTTTTCATGTACCCAGTAAATGTAGCTGCACAAGTGACATCGGACAGAATGAGATCAGCCATACGCAGTAAAAGGACTAAAATGTATCCTCGTATTCCAACCACTCTGTACAACCTTGGTGAAGTGCTGATGGATGACCAAACAGACCACTTGACGAGATGTCATGATGGTGTCGATAACTTTTTTGGTGATCGGAGTGCTGGCCCAGATGGAACCTGTTCCATCATTTTTGTTTCAAGGCGCATTAGAAGTTTCATGAGAAAATGTCGTGTTGACTTCTGTGATGGAACATTTGGCAGCAGGCCAACTGCACCAAATTCTGCTCAAGTACTGCAGATTGTTGCAGTGCACAAAAGAGCTGTGAGTTAATTCAGAAAGGAATCAATTTATACTCAAGGGGGAAGGTTCTAGTTATTGATTTATTTTGGAATTGAAACACTTCATTACCTTTGCTATGTGCACGCGTATGGAGTTAATTTATTGACATCTAACTGTGTGCTGGTTTTTTCTATTTCCTAATTTTTTTATAAATTGATAATAGCTTGTATTTGCCTTCTCTGAGTGAACCTGCCCCCTTAATTTGCAGTTGTTTTTTATTTAGCTTTATGTGCAAATGATTTTTTGCAGGCTATCCCTTTAGTTCAAATACTAATGACAGGAAAGACACAGCAGGAATATGTAGCAGCTCTTACTAAGCTCAGAGAACTTGTTCCACAGTTCCGTCCTAATCTTGTTGTGACCGATTTTGAAGTAGGGCTTCAGAATGCATGGCGGCAGGTGTTCAATTGCACTGTAACTGGATGTTACTGGCACCATGCCAGAGTAAGTATCCCTTATGATACGATACTCTTTTACCTTACGATAAGAATCATAAAACTTCTGTTTTTCTTTCAGGCGGTGTCAAAAGAAGCCAAGGCCATGGGTCTGGGCCCACTCATGCGTGAGAACAGAGTGATCAGGAGTATAGTGAGATCAACCCTTGCCATCCCTTTGCTGCCTCAGAATCTCATGGAAAGGGGTCTCCGATCTCTGATCAGAGAGGCTGTCAATGCTGGTGTCATTGGGGTGTTGAATGGCTTTTTCAATTATTACATTGATTGACACATGGTTTGCGCCTGCTATCTTCCAAAGTCTATCAGTGTACGGAGTGAAACATCGCACTAACAATGTGTGCGAGTCTTGCAATAGGCTCCTGCGCTCCTTAAGGTTACTGTAAGGTGAAAAAACTATCTTCTAAAGTATAGGTGGCAGTGCTTTGGTTTTTGGTGATTTAGTTGCTTACTATGAAAAACTTTTACAGCCACAGACTGGACTCCCAACTCCCATTAGTTCCAAAGTTATGAGGGTTTTAGTGTTATTTTAGTCGTTTACTAAAAATTCTCCTTGCGATGAACCAAAAAGTTTACGGAGGTGCGATTTTTTATTTTAAGGCCCAATGAACATGCAAACAGACTAGCAAAGCCGGATTTGACAATATATGCATAGATAAGCTGCAATTTCTGTTTGGAAAATGCGTTTTGAATTTTTTACTTAAATTTGGTAAAATTTTGGTATTTTTTGGTGTTTTTTTGTGTTTTTTGAGAAGAATTCCTGTTTCATGTTGGAATTTTGGAAATCCGGCTTTGCTACGAGATAGGCAAATCAATAAAGTACTTGTAAAACAAAAATCAAGTCTCGACAACTTTTGGTTCATCGCAAGGAGAATTTTTAGTAAACGACTAAATTTGTTACGTAAACTTCAATAACTCAGAAAATAATGGGAGTTGAGTGCCTTAACTTTGGGTTTAAGTTCATCTTATAGTAAGCAACCTGAAACCTAAATACAAACTTGATGCCACAATTATTTAGAAAAATGATATTTCACATTTTTTCACTTTACAGTAACCTTAACAGGTGCCCACAGACCTGGCGTTTGGCATTACATAAGTAAGTGTTGCAATTCAGCCCTTCCACGTAACTAAGTTATTGTCTAAAAATTAAATTACTTTTTAAATCTAAAATTACAGCTGCTCTCAGACGTTATGAGCATGACCAGAGGCTTGCATTGAGGCGAATGATCCAGGGCAGGAGGTTGAACAGGCGCCGCAAGACATCTGCTGTCAACAATGACTCTAGAATCAGGAATCACACTTACAATCTCATGACTGGTGTCATCTCAATCAACAGGTTTCTCCATCTGGCTTCCACAAGAGTCATGGCGGTTTTCAATAATTTCAATAGAGTTTAAATGTTGATTGATCTCATCAAGGGTGTCAAACTTTTCAAAAGCGTTCATTAACAGCTTAGCTGTCTACTCACTAAATTCATTTTAACCTTTCTGAAATGTAAATGAATCATTTTTAGACAGACTGCCTTATTATTTCCCCTCACTTGATTGCTTTCATAATGCTGTCACAAGGCTCTCTATTCTATTTTTTCACTATTTTTAATGTGTTGTATCTAGTGTTTCTTGATCTCTGACTTTATTCTCTTAATGTATTTTGCCTGTGTGACATCTGCTGTCATGTGATTCTAGAATAAGAAATGACACTGTCATGACTTGTGTCGCTTTTGCTGCTCCTAAGTTTCTAAGAACGCTGATCTTCTGTGTATGGTTTTTTAAATACTATCTCGTTTAATCTTACCATCGTGCAGGTGAGCCTTGCTTCCCTGAGTCAATTTGTTTTTGAAATGTTTTTTTTGCATCTGTATCTCTGCATTATTATTTATCCTGACTTAATTGCTTTCTTAATGCTGTCTTCAAAAAAGAAAAGAAATGCCTTTTCATCTAAAGCTGTCCTGATAGCTTTCCTTCACCCAGGTTGTTACAGCCTCTATTCTATTTTTTCACTATTTTTAATGTGTTGTATCTAGTGTATCTTGATCTCTGACTTTATTCTCTTACTGTATTTTGCCTGTGTGGCATCTGCTGTCATGTGATTCTAGAATAAGAAATGACACTGTCATGACTTGTGTCGCTTTTGCTGCTCCTAAGTTTCTAAGAACGTTGATCTTCTGTGTATGGTTTTTTAAATACTATCTCGTTTAATCTTACCATCGTGCAGGTGAGCCTTGCTTTCCTGAGTCAATTTGTTTTTGAAATGTTTTTTTTTTTGCATCTGTATCTCTGCATTATTATTTATCCTGACTTGATTGCTTTCTTAATGCTGTCTTCAAAAAAGAAAAGAAATGCCTTTTCATCTAAAGCTATCCTGACGGCTTTCCTTCACCCAGGTTGTTACAGCCTCTATTTTATTTTTTCACAATTTTTAATGTGTTGTATCTAGTGTTTCTTGATCTAAAGAATGTTGATCTCAAGAATGTTGATCTCAAATTTTGATCATGTCATTAAAATGTTACCCATGTTCAAATTGCCTGCTGGGTCTCAAACGAAGGTGACCGACCAGTTGTTAAATAATTTTAGCACCAATGAATTTGAACCACCACGGCATCGGATTCCAGAGGCCGCGAACTTGCGAGAAAACGCGATGAGATCGTTCAGTTCGGCATGTTTGAGGCGATGCTGGTAGGCAACCGTAGTGGTTCAAATTGCCTGCTGGGTCTCAAACGAAGGTGACCGGCCAGTTGTTCAATAATTTGAGCACCAATGAATTTGAACCACCACGGCATCGGATTCCAGAGGCCGCGAACTTGCGAGAAAACGCGATGAGATCGTTCAATTCGGCATGTTTGAGGCGCTGTGGGTAGGCAACCGTGGTGGTTCAAATTGACTGCTGGGTGTAAAACGAAGGTGACCGACCAGTTGTTCAATATTTTGAGCACCAATGAATTTGAACCACCACGGCATCGGATTCCAGAGGCCGCGAACTTGCGAGAAAACGCGATGAGATCGTTCAATGCGGCATGTTTGAGGCGCTGTGGGTAGGCTAACGTGGTGGTTCAAATTGCCTGCTGGGGCTCAAACGAAAGTGACCGACCAGTTGATCAATAATTTGAGCACCAATGAATTTGAACCACCACGGCATCGGATTCCGGAGGCCGCGAACTTGCGAGAAAACGCGATGAGATCGTTCAATTCGGCATGTTTGAGGCGATGCTGGTAGGCAACCGTGGTGGTTCAAATTGCCTGCTGGGTCTCAAACGAAGGTGACCGACTAGTAGTTCAATATTTTGAGCACCAATGAATTTGAACCACCACGGCATCGGATTCCAGAGGCCGCGAACTTGCGAGAAAACGCGATGAGATCGTTCAATTCGGCATGTTTGAGGCGATGCTGGTAGGCAACCGTGGTGATTCAAATTGCCTGCTGGGTGTCAAACGAAGATGACCGACCAGTTGTTCAATAATTTGAGCGCCAAAGAATTTGAACCACCACGGCATCGGTTTCCAGAGGCCGCGAACGTGCGAGAAAACGCGATGAGATCGTTCAATTCGGCATGTTTGAGGCGCTGTGGGTAGGCAACCGTGGTGGTTCAAATTGCCTGCTGGGTCTCAAACGAAGGTGACCGACCAGTTGTTCAGTAATTTGAGCGCCAATGAATTTGAACCACCACGGCATCGGATTCCAGAGGCCGCGAACTTGCGAGAAAACGCGATGAGATCGTTCAATTCGGCATGTTTGAGGCGATGCTGGTAGGCAACCGTGGTGGTTCAAATCGCCTGCTGGGTCTCAAACGAAGGTGACCGACCAGTTGTTCAATAATTTGAGCACCAATGAATGAGAACCACCACGGCGTCGGATTCCAGAGGCCGCGAACTTGCGAGAAAACGCGATGAGATCGTTCAATTCGGCATGTTTGAGGCGATGCTGGTAGGCAACCGTGGTGGTTCAAATTGCCTGCTGGGTCTCAAACGAAGGTGACCGACCAGTTGATCAATAATTTGAGCACCAATGAATTTGAACCACCACGGCATCGGATTCCGGAGGCCGCGAACTTGCGAGAAAACGCGATGAGATCGTTCAATTCGGCATGTTTGAGGCGCTGTGGGTAGGCAACCGTGGTGGTTCAAATTGCCTGCTGGGTCTCAAACGAAGGTGACCGACCAGTTGTTCAATAATTTGAGCGCCAATGAATTTGAACCACCACGGCATCGGATTCCAGAGGCCGCGAACTTGCGAGAAAACGCGATGAGATCGTTCAATTCGGCATGTTTGAGGCGATGCTGGTAGGCAACCGTGGTGGTTCAAATTGCCTGCTGGGTCTCAAACGAAGGTGACCGACCAGTTGTTCAATAATTTGAGCGCCAATGAAATTGAACCACCACGGCATCGGATTCCAGAGGCTGGGAACTTGCGAGAAAACGCGATATGATCGTTCAATTCGGCATGTTTGAGGCGATGCTGGTAGGCAACCGTGGTGGTTCAAATCGCCTGCTGGGTCTCAAACGAAGGTGACCGACCAGTTGTTCAATAATTTGAGCACCAATGAATTTGAACCACCACGGCGTCGGATTCCGCGAGCCCCGAACTTGTAAGATAACGCAAGAAAATCGTTCGATCTGGCATGTTTGAGGCGATGCGGGTAGTCAACCGTGGTGGTTCAAATTGCCTGCTGGGTGTCAAACGAAGGTGACCGACCAGTTGTTCAATAATTTGAGCGCCAATGAATTTGAACCACCACGGCATCGGATTCCAGAGGCCGCGAACTTGCGAGAAAACGCGATGAGATCGTTCAATTCGGCATGTTTGAGGCGCTGTGGGTAGGCAACCGTGGTGGTTCAAATTGACTGCTGGGTCTCAAACGAAGGTGACCGACCAGTTGTTCAATAATTTGAGCACCAATGAATTTGAACCACCACGGCATCGGATTCCAGAGGCCGCGAACTTGCGAGAAAACGCGATGAGATCGTTCAATTCGGCATGTTTGAGGCGCTGTGGGTAGGCAACCGTGGTGGTTCAAATTGACTGCTGGGTCTCAAACGAAGGTGACCGACCAGTTGTTCAATAATTTGAGCACCAATGAATTTGAACCACCACGGCATCGGATTCCAGAGGCTGGGAACTTGCGAGAAAACGCAAGAAAATCGTTCGATCAAGCATGTTTGAGGCGATGCTGGTAGGCAACCGTGGCGGTTCAAATTGCCTGCTGGGTCTCAAACGAAGGTGACCTACTAGTAGTTCAATATTTTGAGCACCAATGAATTTGAACCACCACGGCATCGGATTCCAGAGGCCGCGAACTTGCGAGAAATCGCGATGAGATCGTTCAATTCGGCATGTTTGAGGCGATGCTGGTAGGCAACCGTGGTGGTTCAAATTGCCTGCTGGGTGTCAAACGAAGATGACCGACCAGTTGTGCAATCATTTGAGCGCCAATGAATTTGAACCACCACGGCATCGGATTCCAGAGGCCGCGAACTTGCGAGAAAACGCGATGAGATCGTTCAATTCGGCATGTTTGAGGCGCTGTGGGTAGAAAACCGTGGTGGTTCAAATTGCCTGCTGGGTCTCAAACGAAGGTGACCGACCAGTTGTTCAATATTTTGAGCACCAATGAATTTGAACCACCACGGCATCGGATTCCAGAGGCCGCGAACTTGCGAGAAAACGCGATGAGATCGTTCAATTCGGCATGTTTGAGGCGATGCTGGTAGGCAACCGTGGTGGTTCAAATTGCCTGCTGGGTCTCAAACGAAGGTGACCGACCAGTTGTTCAATAATTTGAGCGCCAATGAATTTGAACCACCACGGCATCGGATACCAGAGGCCGCGAACTTGCGAGAAAACGCGATGAGATCGTTCAATTCGGCATGTTTGAGGCGATGCTGGTAGGCAACCGTGGTGGTTCAAATTGCCTGCTGGGTCTCAAACGACGGTGACCGACCAGTTGTTCAATAATTTGAGCACCAATGAATGAGAACCACCACGGCGTCGGATTCCACGAGCCCCGAACTTGTAAGATAACGCAAGAAAATCGTTCGATCTGGCATGTTTGAGGCGATGCGGGTAGGCAACTGTAGTGGTTCAAATTGCCTGCTGGGTCTCAAACGAAGGTGACCGACCAGTTGTTCAATATTTTGAGCACCAATGAATTTGAACCACCACGGAATCGGATTCCAGAGGCCGCGAACTTGCGAGAAAACGCGATGAGATCGTTCAATTCGGCATGTTTGAGGCGATGCTGGTAGGCAACCGTGGTGGTTCAAATTGCCTGCTGGGTGTCAAACGAAGGTGACCGACCAGTTGTTCAATATTTTGAGCACCAATGAATTTGAACCACCACGGCATCGGATTCCAGAGGCCGCGAACTTGCGAGAAAACGCGATGAGATCGTTCAATTCGGCGTGTTTGAGGCGATGTTGGTAGGCAACCTTGGTGGTTCAAATTGCCTGCTGGGTCTCAAACGAAGGTGACCGACCAGTTGATCAATAATTTGTGCGCCAATGAGTTTGAACCACCACGGCATCGGATTCCAGAGGCCGCGAACTTGCGAGAAAACGCGATGAGATCGTTCAATTCGGCATGTTTGAGGCGATGCTGGTAGGCCAGCGTGGTGGTTCAAATTGCCTGCTGGGTCTCAAACGAAGGTGACCGACCAGTTGTTCAATAATATGAGCGCCAATGAATTTGAACCACCACGGCATCGGATTCCAGAGGCCGCGAACTTGCGAGAAAACGCGATGAGATCGTTCAATTCGGCGTGTTTGAGGCGATGCTGGTAGGCAACCGTGGTGGTTCAAATTGCCTGCTGGGTCTCAAACGAAGGTGATCGACCAGTTGTTCAATAATTTGAGCGCCAATGAATTTGAACCACCACGGCATCGGATTCCAGAGGCCGCGAACTTGCGAGAAAACGCGATGAGATCGTTCAATTCGGCATGTTTGAGGCGATGCTGGTAGGCAACCGTGGTGGTTCAAATTGCCTGCTGGGTCTCAAACGAAGGTGACCGACCAGTTGATCAATAATTTGAGCGCCAATGAATTTGAACGACCACGGCATCGGATTCCAGAGGCCGCGAACTTGCGAGAAAACGCGATGAGATCGTTCAATTCGGCATGTTTGAGGCGATGCTGGTAGGCAACCGTGGTGGTTCAAATTGCCTGCTGGGTGTCAAACGAAGGTGACCGACCAGTTGTTCAATAATTTGAGCACCAATGAATTTGAACCACTGCGGAAGTTGTCTTTTGAAGGCACTGAAGTTGGAAGATATAACACCATGTGCAAGTGGAATCGGTGTTTTGGCCATTGTGTTGGCTTCTAAGGACGTAATTTACGTTATTTTCGCCAGTTTAACTTATTTTAACGTTGAGCCGTGCTTGTATTTCCATTTTCTTCCGTTTTGGTTGATTTCCCCTTCTATAGCACGATCCGTAAAGCTGACCCGTTTTTGGCCAAAATATTTTGGCCAAAAAGGCGGACGTTCTGGCGTAAACCTACCTTGTAGGTTTGACACCCCTGAAATTCTGTGTAACTTTTGTCCTCTTAGGATTCTGACTTGGGTCGGAGGTCGTAGTTGATTCCATTTTCATTGTCAGCACCCTCCACAACATGTCAAGGGTCTAGGACAGCCGACCACACTCTCACTGACCACGTCCCCCACTCACCACTGACAAGTGACCACTTCGTACTCTGACCGCGCGTACAAACTGGTCACACTCTGACCCCTAAATACTGACCACAAAAGTAAAAAAATCCAATATTTATTTAAGTTTAATGAGAAAATGGCCCTTAGAAAGTCGATGTCAAAACGTTGATAGAAAGGGTCCTTTTAACATGTAACTGACCAGGAGTGAAAATAAATCAAGATTAATAGGCTAAGAAACCTCCATTGCAAGCTACGTATTTCAAAGCAATTTTTGGGAAAGTGACTTTCACAGTACCTTAGAACGATAATAGAAGGGGTTTATGAATTGATTCTCATGAACTATGCCATGCAAATATTGTGACTGGATCTGAACCTTTTGGGCTTCCCTCGCATGAAAGAGGCTCTTCGGCCACAATGGAAAGTGACGGTTGCGGGACTTAAGGGGAGGTTCTGGTGAAAATCTTGCAATTTTCCAAATGGATCCCACAGTCACAATTTGTTCGGAATATAAAATTAGTAAATAAAAAATAGTATGCGCAAGAAGATTTTTAAAGTTATAGCCTAAATGGGAGAAAAAGGCTCTGCGACTGGGTTCAGGGCATAGAATGTGCCTCCCGAATGAAAAATTTTAATAAATACCTGATGAGACATCAAATTTTTAACTAATTTTCACAGTGGGACCTATTTAGGAGAAAATAGCATTTTCACCAGAACCTCCCCTTAAAATTCACCACAGCACTTGAAAAAAAAAACATCGAAGTTTGTCGAAGAAAGGTGATGAGAGCTTTGTGCACAATGACTAGTGCTGCACTTTTGATGATGGACTATGTTCGGCCATAATAGGTGGAAAGCACAATACTCATTTTATGGACGTGACCAAACAGCGATACCAGATCTGGTATCGCTGTTTGGTCTATTAAAACACAATTAAAAAATGAAAAGTGGAGTCAACCTAAAATGGGTTCACTACGCAGTCGTGGTCAATATGATTGAGGGGTCATTTTGTACCTGGGTCAGTTTAACTGTGGTCACTTGTCCGGATACCCATGTGAAATGATGTAAATCTTACAATGGTACGTCCGAGATTGACGTGCATCAATATTTCACTGTCTCGAGCAATATTCTTGAAAACATCCACCAAGTGATCGACATTATGAATGGCTATGTTGTGCTCAGCAAAAGTGGCAGACAGCATGATATCTGCCTTCTTCGCGTTTTCTTTCAAAATATGGTTAGTTGATCTAGCAGTGACCTTGGCAAATGATTCACTTCGACGCCTGGACCAGGGCGCGCTTCTCGAGTGGTAGAACTGGTTTTGACGGGGGCACAAGGACCAGTACAGGAGTTTCTATGAACGGGCGCCCCTTTGTTTTCTTCATTTTGACTCCTCATCATTCTCATCATTGGCTGAGCGATAGCGAAGCCTGTTACTCCAGTGGGGTTGAAAAATTTTTCCTGTCTGTCTGTCTGTCTGTCTGTGTGTCTGTCCGCACTACTCCTCCTGAACGGCTCGGCCGATCTCGGTGAGATTTGGCACACTTTTTGGGTATGTCCTTGGCTCGGCACACGCGAAATTTCACCATCCTAGCCCAACTGGTTCGGTTTTTATAGCCGAAAAACACTGAAAAAACGGCGAAAAATCGAGTTTTCTGTAGGCAGATTGCTTCTGTCTTGAAGAAAGGGGGGTCTGGGGGGGCGGAGCCCCCCAGCCCAGACAAGTGAAAAAGTTACAAGGGTCAAGATCGAGTTATCTGCAGATGAAGCAACTCTACCTAGAATGAAGGGGGGTCTAGGGGGCAGAGCCCCCCAGCACGCAGCAAGTTAGGAAAATCGACGATGGAGAAGCCATTGCCTGCCGAAGGCAGGCTAGCGCCGCAGGCCAAGGTAGGTACGCCAGGCGCGGATTGGAGAAACAGGCAGCGAGACATCGCGAAGCCTGTTACGACAAGACGCGGTCTGGCGTAAACCTACCTTGTGTAGACCATGATGCACCTGCAGCAGCGCCCCCGGGGCTCGGATCGGATTTGCTGCCACCGGCCGGTTCTTAGGGTCACCCAAGGAGGCTGCATAATAAATTCGGTCAAGATTTTTTTTACAAAAAATAAACGGGACGGGCCGAAAACTAAACCAGTTGAGCTAGGGTAGTGAAATTTCGGGTGTGCCGAGCCATGGACATGCCCACAAAGTGTGCAAAATCTCACCGAGATTGGCGGATCCGTTCAGGAGTAGTTCGGACAGACACACACGCAGGCAAAATGTTTCTACCCCACTGGAGTGACAGGCTTCGCTATCGCTCAGCCAATTAATTTTTTGCACGGAAATTCGATTTATAATCGAGTGGCTTTTGATCCTGCCTACTTCATTTTAGTTTTCAAGTTCTGTGATGGCACCTTGTTCATTCTTATGTATTCTATTTAGTTGGCGACAAGCAGCAAAGACGGTACGGGGACAGCTTCCTGAGAGATCCGCGAAGACGGTCTCGCGAGCGCACAGCACAGCACACGCCTCCTCTCAGTGAAAAACATTACGACGCGGTCAGCGTTTCCTACAGAAACAAAAACTTATTTAAAAAAAATAAGGGACTAAACTCAGCTTAATTTACGGTATTGTAATGCCTTGTCTTTATCTCTGGTTACGCGCACCTCGCGTGCATCACCAGGACCTGGACTGGACGACTGGTTTACCTGTTGGGGCTCGTACGGGTGCTCCCTGGCGCGCCGCTTTATCGACTGCATTACCTTCTTCATCTCCAAGGCTTGCAAATGCTTCCAGTTCTTCTTGATGGCCTGCGTTTCAAACAGCGCGCTCCTCAGTGAGCGACCCTCTAGAGGCGCGTGATCTGACCACAACCGAGGCATCGCTGCTCCGTGTTTTCCTGTTAAATGTATGGACAGAATGTCTTCGAACTTTATTGATGCGCCTGTGCGACAAGCTTACCTGGAGTAGAAACGCAAGTGTGTATGTGGAGGTCAGGCATTATGGGGAGGTCAGGCATTATGACTAGCGAAAAGCGAAGAGTCAACGGTAGGACGGCCTCTCTTACAATGGCGAAAATAGGCGTTGTCTGCGGTGTGGTGTATAGAGCAGGTACCGCGTTTGCACCTCCGGTAAATTTTCAAGACCTTCAGGTTTTACGAGTGGTGATCTGTGTATGAGAAACCTCGGCGACACAAGGTCAACTGCCCTTGTTTGAGCGCACCAACTCTATGTCGTCGCCACTGACGCCTTTTTTGCCGCATTGTGCCGCCAACATCAGCTGGTTGCCGAGTCAACGGCTGTACTGTTAGAAATAGTGTCGTAATTCAGCGGCAAATATGTTGCTAATTTTCTGAATGACCAAAAGCTGTAAACAGATGACCTAAGTTGTTTACGGATGGCTTACGTTGTTCATCAACAAGGTGTTTGTAAACCAGTAGACAGCCTTACGAGCATTAATTTTGATTGCCGATTTAGTCACAGATCCAGGAAAGTCCCAGTGACCCGCAAAAGTCCCGAGTTAGATTGTCCAGGTTACAGCAAAAGATGGCTTTAACGAAGTTTAAGTCAGAAAAATAATTAGCAACAAATTCGTCGTTTTAAAACCAGAAAACTTGTTTTTAATCAACAGCGTTGTCGAGGTGGGCCCTTTATGAACAAGCCAGTTTGAGTTTGGCCTGACCACTCCATATGGTGTCCTTAGAACGGTCTCACCAAAATAAACCGATTTATTTATTGCTTCAGGAACTACTACTGGTGCTACGGTCTTTGGCATTTCCTCTGGCGGTTTCTCTGGCAGTTCCTCTGGCACTTGTGGAAGGTCAGGGTTATCCATCTCCATCGAATCATTAGGTCTACATTAAAAAATGTGTCGTTTTGCTTGCATTTACAATGACATCATTTCATGAAAATAATCATCTTTTTCTGCCTCAAACTCAGGTCGTTGTCGCTTTGATTAACTTGAAATAATTTTTTGAGGAAATTTGCGTTTCTTGGGCAGAGGCTTTTTTAAGTGGGATAGCCATCAAACACTGTTGGAATGGCATCCTTGGTCAGGGTTTTCTTTTCCCTCCTGGCTCTAGTTCGTGCCATCAATATAAATTTCATGGGTCTCAATCATAAATTTCTTTTCAAAGTGCAGTTCACAAACTGTTTTGACCCCCATCTTCCATCCTCCCCCTCTTGGTATTTTATTTTCCCACTTGTCCAGCATTTCCTGAAAAGGGGTGAGAAATGTTAGCCTATTCCTGTTTTAATTGTATTAATTGCTGTGTATTCATTATGAAGTACTCACTATTTTTTTTTTTCAGGAGGACCTCATGAGTTTGTGATACTTACCAAAGATCCTACAAGACCTTCGCTCTTGATGAGATGCCATTGCTAGATAAATTTTAGTGCAGTGAAAGCGAAGTGACAGGAAAACACCATGAATTTGATCGGTGTATGAAGAAGGGTATTGAATTTTGCTCCCTCATGCTTGATGGCGGCATGATGCTTCAGGCAATTTATGTAGGTATCTACTTTGATCTGTCATCTCTCTCCATTTATCTGGCATTCGCATCCAGTCAATTGCATCTGACATTTTGTTGTTATGAATATTAGAAAATTAATCCATGGGAAAGGCGGTGGAGGACAGCTTAGGTCTGAACTATCGCAGGGGTCTCAAACTGGCGGAAGACCGCGGGCCGCACCGGGAGAAAAGAGAGAGATGGGAGATCAGGCGAGTAGGCCGGGGAGGTGTAAAATCGGCGCTGACCGGCGCTGGCTTTGCTCGCCTTCGTCCAAACGAAGCGAGCACATCGTCCATCTCTCTTGCTCTCACTGACTCCTATGGGAAAGACAAGGATAGATGCCAGCGGGCGACACACCGGGCTCGTACCGGCGGCCCGGCGGCGACGAGCCAGCGCTCTGCTGCCTCGGCTCACGTCGGCCGCGCGAGCACACTGTCTGTCCTTGTCCCTCCCATATAACCGTGGGAGTGCGAGAGAGACAGCCTCACTGCCGGCCGCTCGACACATTCGACAGCAGGGAGACGAGCCAGCCGCCGTCGCCGGCCCGCGGCCCGGCCTGGACTTGTGTCTCTCGCCTACCTTTCCCATTGCGGCCCGCTGCGGGCCGCACTGCGGCCCGAGAAGCGCCTGAGCGGCCCGCGGGCCGCGTGTCTGAGACCCCTGAACTATCGTGGCGCTATTTCACGCTATTTCCTGGGGATGGGAGTGGCATGTGTGTCATGCGTGTTGCTTTATGCCTGGCTTTTTTTTTTTTTGTAAATAATTGCCTACCTCAGCCAAGCGCCAAACGCGTAATGCATGACACGTAGCTAAGCTAGTAAAGTGAGCAGAACTAACATGTGTTTTTCTGTTACATGAGCACACCCAAGGAGGAAAGGATAAATAACACGAAGAACTACAGGGAGAAATACAGTGTATTTAAACTCTATATATCATGAGGCTCAATGGACAGGAGTAGCTGCTCCTCACAGTACAGCTCATACGACAATTCCATCCATTCTCACCAAACTGCATCAAGCTCACTCACCTCCTCCTCTACTGAAACGGTGAAACAGAAGCAAGGGTTGTCTAGATCGAACACGTCGCAATCTTCATGGTAATTCTTGCACTTCGAACAGACCATTAGGGGGGAAACACTGGATGGGTGGATATTAGGAGGGAGATTCTATAAAAAGCGCCAGCGCCATCTTGGACAACAGCTGAAAGCAGAGCTGCCAACAGATACAGGCAACCGCGCTCAAGTTGACAACACTCGTGATGCCGCCTGCCAATAATTTCAAACGCAATGGATCGCAAAAGTGCTTCGTCTTTATGGACTCGAGTAACGAGTGCGTCGAGTGCGTATAAGCGACGTTGGAGCCCCGTCCATCGAGTTGTGACGTAGAGGAGTGGAACGCTAAAGACAGACAGATGACCGCTGTACCCTACCGCTATCGCTCAGCCAATTAGATGGTGACACCTTGCTGCCGAGGGCGTTATCTGCTTATTAGCCGAAGGAGTCCACGCCACTCTAAGGAGCGTAGAGTTCATATCCGGAGTGGCGGAGAGCGATACGGCGAGATGCGATGCGGCGTCCACCCATCGGATGTGTGACTGTGGTGCAAGCGGAGTGCGTCAGATCCTCCTGGGATGCGGGAACTCCTGACGGGAATGGAAGCTTCTTACAACAGTAAATCGTCAAAGCCTACTAGGTACACTCCAAATCCAGGGTGTCTAGAAACTGTACGCCTTAGGCGTATGCCACAGAAATGGAACTGCCTTAAGGCGCCTTGATTCTACACGCCAAAGGCGTATACCCCATTGAGCACCTTTTGCAGATAGAAGTTAGCATGTGAGCACCATTGGTCGAAGGAAAGGTGCGTGCATTGTACACACCCTGGATCATAGGCACTGAGCTCAACAGGACTCAAGGTGCGTTGAATGCAAACACCGCCCTTGGCCGAGGCCATGCCTACAGAGGCCTTAAAGGGTGTTTGTTTACATTCTACGCACCTTGAGTCCTGTTGAGCTCAGTGCCTATGATCCAGGGTGTGTACAATGCACGCACCTTTCCTTCGACCAATGGTGTTCACATGCTAACTTCTATCTGCAAAAGGTGCTCAATGGGGTATACGCCTTGGGCGTCTAGTTTCAAGGCGCCTTAAGGCAGTTCCATTTCTGTGGCATGCGCCAAAGGCGTATAGTTTCTAGACACCCTGGATTTGGAGTGTAGGTCTACGCCGGAGCGTGGCTTGTCCTAACAGGTTTCGCGATGCTGCGTGAGTTCCGACAATCCACGCCTGGCGTTTGCACCCACCTTGGTCTCCCGCGCTGCCCTGCCTTCGGCAGGCTCCTTTGCCACACATCGGCACTCTAAGAGACGTGATCACAAGTCGAAACAGCATTCTGTGTCAGCATTTGTGCCCCCCCCCTTTTTTTCCGAACGTACTACGTAGTGAAGGGATTCCCCGGTGTCACTGCATGCCATCTTTAGTTTTCAGCCTCGGTCTTCTGGTTATGCCCTATTGGGATTCTAACTTTAGTCGGAGGTCCAAACGGATTCCAGTTTCGTCATCAGCACCCTCAAACACTCAAGAAATGATGTGGAGGTTGTAGTGTAGAGGTTCCCCTCGTTCCCGCATCCGGCCTAGTGGCCACCCTACCCTGTCGCCACCCCGTCCGGTATCCCTGGCAACCCCGCCTACAAGAGGCACCTTGTACACCCAGCTCAATCGGCATCAAACCTTTGAACAGTGCGGACGTGCTTCCTTTCCCTCCACACCAAAACCCAACAATACGTTATTTTTTTTTACGAAAATTCGCTGAGCATGAATTTTAGATACCGTCTTACTCTCAGTGGGGAAGATTTATTGGTCTTTATGACTCATATTAAAATGATGAGTGGAATAACGGGGACAAAATAATTATTTTCAGCACTAGACGGAACCTGGAAGTTCGCTGCTTAAGTCCAAACTGTGGCTGCTGGATGGCACTTTTAAGACAGCGCCACACATATTTACTCAAATTTTCACAGTATTGGGTTTGGTGAAGCACCCAGCTCTTGCTGCAGGGGACCTATTGGGCTGCGCATGCGCTCAATTCAAAATGATCAATGAAAAAGTCTTCCGGTCAAACCTGATTGAGTTAAGAGGATATGGTACACCTCCCCAGAAGCGGCATTTCCAGGGACGCGCAGGGACCTCTTTCTAACGCCGTCCTGGCCACACCGTTCGAGGTATCGATATGGAACTTGGCACACGGGCTCAGAAGGGATCAATCTCAATGACGGTGCGTTCAAAAAATTTTTTGAACGCCTAAGTTAGGCCCCAGGGCAGTTCAGTTCTGGTCCAACTTTCGTTCACAACACGTCCTAAGAAAATGGGAATATCGAAAAAAGGGCGATGGTACGTTCTAGATTGACATTTGCTCTTTCCAGAGATGTTATCCTCGTTCCTGTGCGATTAAAATTAGAGGCCAAAACCCGGTAGACCGCAGACCTCTGCACGGTGATTTTTGTCTCGCAGAGTTTTGAAAAGGCACTGTCGTAGACGGGCTATGCTGACCCCCGCCTGCCCCCGCCCCTGCCCCTCCTGGCTGCCTGCATGCAGCCCTCTGCTTTGTCTCTGCGCCGGGCCCCCTGCCGGCCCCCCGCCCCCGCCTCATTCACGCGCCGGAGCCGATGAGTTGAAGGGTCGGCAGCGTGACAGGCCGATTTATGGGCCCCAGACCCCGGCAGTTAAATTTTTGAACGGATTATTTTAGAGTTTTAGGATTTGGCGAATGGGGTCCAGCGCACGATTGCGGTTTTAGGCAAGTCAAAAAAAAAGTTCTACGACCATTTTGACCTTAGCTCTCCAGTACTAGCCCCGCCACCGGACTTGATTACGTTCGGGAAAGCCTAGGTCAAAATAGTCGCAAGAACTTGAATCTTTAGTCGCCTGACACCGCAATGGCCCGTTGAATCCATCTGAGCAAGTTTCACAACTCCAAAATGAACCGCTGAAAAATTTAACTATTTAGGCACGGGGCCATAAATTGACCTGTCACGGTGCCGATCCTTGGGCGAGGGTGGCGGGCCAGGCTGTGCCCAGGCAGTCCCTATTCAGTGAAACAAAGTCGGCGACAACATGTGCGGAGTCTGGGGCCGGTACAGCTCGTCGACAGATACATTGCACTTCCTCTCTTTGACCGGCTCCGGAATCGCCGAAAGTCGCCGTGCAGAGGTCTGCGGTCTACCGGGTTTTGGCCTCTAATTTTAATCGCACAGGAACGAGGATAACATCTCTGGAAAGAGCAAATGTCAATCTAGAACGTACCATCGCCCTTTTTTCGATATTCCCATTTTCTTAGGACGTGTTGTGAACGAAAGTTGGACCAGAACTGAACTGCCCTGGGGCCTAACTTAGGCGTTCAAAAAATTTTTTGAACGCACCGTCATTGAGATTGATCCCTTCTGAGCCCGTGTGCCAAGTTCCATATCGATACCTCGAACGGTGTGGCCAGGACGGCGTTAGAAAGAGGTCCCTGCGCGTCCCTGGAAATGCCGCTTCTGGGGAGGTGTACCATATCCTCTACCCTAACCACGTCGCTTCGCCTCGCGCTTTCAGTGCTCATGTTCCTCAAACGAAAGTCGCTCGCGTTCTAAAAAAAAGCCATCCCTCCCAGGCGCGGTTTAAGGAGCCCCCGACAGGAGGGGCGATGGTGTATATTTTGCCTACCTACAGTAGCGTGTGATGCTGGTTGCCTGCTATCCGGCGTTTAGGGAATCTCACCGGGGAGGGGGGAATTGCCCCTTCGCCCCCCCCCCCCATAAACGCGCCTGATTCCTCCCGAGTTTATGAAGTTAGTCAAACCAACAGTCGTGCTTTTGGTACGTTGTGAGGATTAACTTTTCCACAGAAAATAGGGAAACAAGACAAGGACACCACAGCCTCAAAAAGCAAGCTAAACCATTCAACCTCGGCAACAATGGAGGGCCCGGCCCATAGGCTACGATCCGACCCCGACTCGGCTTAGACCCGGCCCAGACCCTGTCGCCAGGTATGCTCCAGGTCCTGTGTTGATGCAGGAATGCTTCAACTTGAAGCGTGCCATGTATACTCTGGTGAAACAAAGGCATTAAAATTATGCCCTTAGAGGCCGAAAGCGATTTACGCCCTTGGAGCGGCGTAAATCGTTAATGCCTTTTGGAAGAGCATTTAAATTTTGCTTAAAATTCTTATACCATTTACGCCCTTTCCAAGGGCATAAAGCGATTAATGCCCTTGCAAGGGCGTAAAAGAGTATTTATGCCCTGAAGGGCGTAATTTTAACGCCTTTGTTTTACCAGTGTACACTTGAGTTTCAAGAGCAAACAGAATCCATCGACAGAGGCTGTCAGATTCTTGAAGAGAGTTGTCAACAACGAAAATTTGGCCTTTAAACAAAAAAACGAAATATTCTCTAGTCAAAAGTGATGGCGTTCCTGCGTCAATGTACTGTAAAAAATATGTTGTGAATTCGCGACGGCACCTGAAGGTTGTCTGGAATGTCCAAAGGTGCACTGTAAACGTTACTTTTTGTAAACGGAAGTTTGTCGTTACGAAGTCAAACCGTCTATCTGCAAAACTCGTTGTAAATTTACTACGGGATTCGTGAATCTACGTCGGGCTTTCGTGAATAAAGAAAGGAACAGTTGGCAATTTCTTTTACCGAAGGATCCGTCGTGTATTCCGAACTTTAATTTTTACAGTGAACTGAATCGGTTGCGACCAAGTGTATAAATCCTTTGAGTCATCACCGAGTAAAAAACAAAAGTAGTAAGAAAAGCAGGAAGCAGCTGCGCAGGACCCAGCGGTCCCCTCAACATACGCTTGTGGCGCATCAGATGAGAGTTCAGCTTTTGACAATTTACAATTACAGTCGATAGGTGGCGCGCTTCTGGTTAGGCCTGTCCTGACTTCTTGAATACTCTTGTTCTGCCACTGGCAAAAAGGTACGGAAAATTCTGTTAATTTTTTTCGCAAGGATTCTCCTTAGCCCTCTTATCAATGTTCTCCGTAGGGCCGTACAGTATTCTCTGTAAGACCGCGCAGTCTTCTCCGCAGGACCTGGAGGACTGTATAGTTCTACGGAGAATACTGTGCGGTCCTACGGAAAATGCTGTAAGAGCCTACGGAGAATATTGACAAGGGGGCTACGGAGAAGCACCACAAGCTCTTTACAGAATTTTCCGTAGCTTTTCGCCAGTGTCACTCGGCGATGACTGAAAGGGCCTTTTGCGTAATAATGAGTCTTCGAAAAGAAATAGGGTTCTTCCCAATGCTTCTGCCCCGTAATTATTCATTGCTACACTCTCAGACTTTTTGTCCTTTGTTAAAGAGTATTTTACACCGCAATAAAAAGTACTATTTCCTCAATATTTATGTACGATTTTGTTCGTTATATCGATAAAAAGTCAATTTGCAATTGACAAAGAGTCAATACGCAATTGACTTAAAAAATAGCCAATAATTGATGACAATTTAATCTTTATAGTGAACAATATTGTACATGTTTACAAAGTAATACTACATATTATTGCTGCTTAAAAAACTACGTAAGCAAAGGACAAAATGTCAATAATGAAGAGAACAAAGTCAATACGAGTCTGAGAGTGTACGACTATGTCAGTTCCGAAATGCCCCTCTCTCATCCATGTTGCAACTTTTATGCAATCAGAATTGTCCCGAAGAAATTCAACACATGTCGCTATCAGCGATAGACTGTTGTAAGTATCTCCACTTCTGCACGAGTGCTTGTCGCGCCTGTCCCGAACTAAATCACACACTAAGAATATCAGACGGGAGCTCGATCGCTCGCATTTAAAGGTGTTGCTTGAGCCAATTCGTGTCGCAGTCCCTTCATACCTACGGCGGAGTTCCTTTGTGTAAGTATACGTCGGGTTCCATTATAGCTCTCTCGAAAACTTTATAAGTGAGAGGATGCACATTTCGCATGAAAACTCTTGAACTAAGCTCTAAGATACATTTAGGTGAAATTGGAGCACCATATCACTGTTTTATCCATTTTCAAAACTCAAGTGACGAAAATTTAAGGAACTAAGGGAAGCTCCACGGTAAAAACGGTACCTGATTTTCCCAGGAGCCCTATGGCGAAGACATAGGCGATTTCCAGGAGGTTCCTGGGAAAACCAGGAACCGTTTTTACCGTGTCGTTAGTTTTTCATCGAAAGGAAAAACAGTTGAATAGTTTTCTAAGGAACCGCCCGAAAGAATGGCTGTATGAAGTAGAAGTTCACTTCTAATTTTTACTTCAAACCTGAAGATACTTCGTTACCCTGCTGTACCTGCGGTTCACCCTCCATATGGCTCTCCACATGCTGTTCCTCCTGTGCGTGCTGCCGGCACTGGGCACGGCAGCCACCGTCCAGACCGGCAACGAAGATAGTCGTTTCGCCCTGCCGGAGGATCTGCTTCTAGGCGCCGGAGTGGCCGCGGTACAGACCGAAGGCGCTTGGAATGAAGGAGGTAAGTTTTGAAGCTAAGTGGTGAAGATAACCTCGGATCGTTCCAGGAACGTGACATACACTGAGAATTGTAGGTTTTACGGGCCTCTGCGCAAACCCACCAGGGCTTGACGGATTATTCTGCTAGGTCGCCTGCACCATAGAGCAGGTCAAGCCGCACCGGTTGTCGCAGGTGAAGCTGCGCCGGGCGGCCCAGGTCTACCTGCGCCAGTTTTGGTGAAAATTGCCTGGCGCAGGTCGAGCTGCACCGCGGTGACCCAACGTGCCTGGCGTCAGGTTTCACAAACCTGCCGCTAGGTGGCGCTTGGAGCGCCGTCTCCGTTCGCCAATAAGTATTTCCGCTTTATGTTGCCAAAGTAAATAATTTTCGACAAATATCTCATCTGCTGCCCAAGTAAAAGTCAGCTCTAGCCTTTGGCTTCCAGTTTTAAAACAAATGTTACACTTAAGTCGAGAAAAACGTATTTCCATGTTGCCACTCGCTGGCGTCTGCGGTCGGCCATTTGGTTGGGTGCACCCATGATCCTCCCTGCCATCACGGACCACTTCGTCTGACGTGGTGCGGGAGGAGACGGATGCTGCTGTCTCTACGAGATGCAGGTCCCTTCCACCAGAGGTCGCAGAACCTCGATAATTTTTAAACGCCTTCCTGAGTAAAGGCCACCTACCATGAAACTCTTGCCATCAATCCGTACTCGCAGAGCGTCACCGTGAGCGTTTCCCCCACCACTTTCCCGGTCCGACCTGCACCGGTGCATGGTGCAGCTCCACCGGTGCGAGGGGCCCGTAAGTCGGTTTGCGCGCGGTGCAGGTCAACCTGCGAGGCAGCGCCGTTCAGCTCGGAGCTGCACCGCGCGGTAAAACCGGGGTTTTACGCCGGGGTCCGGGCTGAACCTGCACGATCTGCTAGCTTCCATTTCTCAGTGTAACCTCGAAACAAGCGTGACAAAATGTCATTATTGGGAGTAAGCACATTTATGGCTGATCCAAACAAGCGTGACTTAATGCTCAAAGCAGCGTGACATTTCTGGATGCTTGTTGCAACGTGAAGTCAGAGTCCTGGAAAGAGAGTGTCACAAGCCCTTAAAATAGCTTCTATCCTGTTAGGCCTTAGGCCGCCTCGTTGGTCTGATCGCCCCTTACTGCATTGAGACCACACGTCTCTCCCCCCCGAAATTTAACGTATGGGAGACAATTTGTGTCAGGTTTTTCTCTTTCATTTCAACGACGCCCCTCTCAGTCATTTTAGGGATTTGAACCTTGGTCCAGGTTTTCCGTCATTATTTCACTTCAAATTCCATGAAATACAACAATTTGAATTTATTTTGGTGTTGGATCGAGTTACTAGTAACTTATCGTAACTTTTTGCCACACAGTAAAAAATAACCGTTTATTTTAAAAAACCGCCCAAACTTGCCAACAGATTGCTTGAATCTGCCTCTCGCGAGGCGTCATCTATGATTTTTCACATGTATTGTCAGAAGTAGCCTGTGCAAGTGGAACGCAAAACGAAAATCTGGCTTAGTACTACACTGATAAAAATTTTGTCGTAACTGAGCGACACATTTATCGCTAACTTTTTTAGCGACAAGATTTGTTGTGGAACGAATAGCTTGTTAAACTGTAGTCGTATTGGAACTAAGGGATAATTTCACAACGACTAACTTGTAATAATGCACCAACAATAACACATCAACGACAAGTATTGAAAGTCCAAAAGAAATTTTGTAATGTCTGCGACAATATCCATAGAGTACTTTTGTCGCTAAATTTATTGTGCATGGTTTTTATTTAACAATAGTAATTTTTCTATGACTAGAAAAACAAAATAGATGATTATTCATAATATGCTTTAATTGAGCAGATAATTGCAAAAGATGTTGTTTCCACACAAATTGTATCGTAAAGAGTGATAACAAGAATTTTGTTCTTCAACGACAAAATGTCGCTTACTAGACTCAACGACATTTGTTTCGCTTTGGTTCATGATGAAATTCTATGTTTTGGAACGACTAAATTTTCACTCATCTGATTGTTTCTGTACAACCATTTTTTAACAGTGTATTGCTATTCAGCCGGTCACGTAACTTTATTTTTTTCGCATTGAGATTGAATATTTTGACCTTTGTAAACATTACGCGATTCATTCTTTCCTGGAACGTGACATCACGTTGAAACGAACGTGACAAAATGAATCGCTCCTTTGAGCATTGTTACATTACTTTGAATACGCATATTTTTGGCTGATTCTCATCCAAGCAAATGTGATGCAATGCGACATTTTATCGCATTCGTTTCAAGGTGATGTCACGCTCCTGGAATGAGTGTGTCGGCCGGAAAGGAAGGAAGACGAATAAACACGAATTGGGCTCACTTCACCAATGTTGTCCAAAGGGAAAGCCGAGAGCATGGTGGACTTCGCCATCCATTCCGGCAGGCTCGGGCCAATGGGCTTCAACCACACCAACCTTCACGATAGAGCGGCGGACTCGTATCATCGCTTCCAAGAAGACGTGAAGGTCGCTGCGGACCTTAAGGTATGAATCTATGAGTTCGGGCAAGGTACCTGAGGTACCTTGCCTGAACACATGTGACATATTGACTTTCTCATTAGAATTACTAATTTTACTGCAAAGGGTGGAGGCGTCAGCGTTCGCTCCTTTTAGAACGTACTTGTAACTAACGGGATTGCATAATGAATTCGCCCTCCGGTTATCCCTGTCAAGATCGCACCGACATTAATGTCATGCGGTCGCCTCCTCCCAGTTTGTCCAACGAAGAGACAAGCAGCGCTGTAACTTCTAACTAATTTTTGCTCGCAGCTTCAGTTGTACCGGATGTCAATAGCCTGGTCCCGGATAATGCCGGATGCAAACACTTCGAATCCAAATATAGAAGCAGTTGCGTATTACCACAGTTTCATCGACGAGATCCTCAAATACAACATGATCCCCGTGGTACGTAATATATCAAAGTACGTGTGCGGTGTGTGCACTGCACTGCAAGAAAATATGTCAATCGTACTATAGAATACTCGTTGTACTTTTGTTGTGCTGTTCACACTTTTTCTGACAGTGAGTCTTTCACGGCACGAGGGAATGTGAAGTCACCAACACCTTTACCATGATTTGAAGATCACGTTTGTTCCAGGTAACAATGTATCATTTTGACCATCCTCAAATCCTGGAGGACGAATTCAATGGCTGGATGGACAAAAGAATGGTAGCGAAATTTGAGGAATACGTTAAATTTCTACTAAAGGAGTACGGATCAAAGGTATGATGTGACTGCCCGAATCAGGAGAATGAGTCACCACCATTACCATTACCCCTTCATCGGGTTACGCACTTATCTTCGCCCCATTCTGGGTGACGAGTCAGTGGTGAATCAATTTTGGGCAGTGAAAAATTCATCGCCGAAATTTGGGTACTATTTCGTATTAAAAACTACAAGGTTTCATGATGTTAGCAGTGCAGAATTCTGTAACCGGGAAACCGCGGGAAACAGTTTACCGCAACGCGTGATACAAAATTTTGTGTCAGTACTGATACAAAATTCCGTAATATTTGTAATGGAAATTACTGCGTAACCAAATACAGAATTTTGTATTAAAATTTTTTTGAGTGAACGGACCCCGCGAACACGTTATCGGGAACTTAACAGTGTCCCCGAAGACGTCACTTGAGTTTCGGCAACGAAACGCGTGTTAGGCCTAATAAATGTTGGATGATGAATTTTTCTTCACCTGAAAAAGGGCATCACAGTTGCCTCGCCCATTTGAAGGGTGATGGTGCTGACTCATTCATTTTCCTAGTTTCAATCACCCTACCAAATCCTAAGCCGAATCTAACATCGGATTAGAATTATATAAACTTCTTTAAGGGGGCTCATACATGTTAAACACACTTTGTAAAAAAAAAATTTTTGATGCAGATGGATTAAGATTTTACAATTTCTGTGTTTAAAACCCCTTTTTGATAATTGAGGAAGCTTCATTTTGGCTTAAAGGAAAATGACTTTGGACATTTTTTGGAGTTTTAGTCGAAAATTTAAATTTTTGGGTTTTCGTAAAATTTTGTTCGCATACTTGCTCAGATCTGTGGGGGAAAAAAACAGGGAGACTCATCCCTAGTAGTGTCATAGAATTGACTACAATGGGCTTTTTATCTGCAAAAGTTTTCAAAAAAAAAAATAAAAACAATTTTTTTAACAATTTTTTTAAAAAAATTTTTTAACAAAAAATGTTTTTATTTTTTTCTTGAAAACTATAGAGATATAAAGGGCCCATTGTAGTCAATTCTATGACACTACTAGGGATGAGTCTCCCCGATTTTTCCCCAGATCTGAGCAAGTATGCGAACAAAATCTTACGAGAACAAAATTTTAAACGTTTCGACTAAATCTCAAAAAAAGTCCAAAGTCACTTTCCTTTAAGCCAAAATGAAGCTTACTCAATTATCTAAAAGGGTTTTAACACAGAAATTGAAAAATCTTAATCCATCTACATCAAAAAATTTTTTTTACAAAGTGTGTTTAACATGTATGAGCCCCCTTAATTTAAGAACACACGTTTCCACGTTTTTACGCATGCTTGACGCTTTGTAGGTCAATCTGTGGACCTCTGTCAACGAGCCAAACGTGTACTGTTCCTACTGGAACACGATGATCGCCCTCGCCCGAGGCAGAACCATGGATTCTATCAGCGATTTGAACCTCTACCCGTGCCTGCACAACTTCCTCTTGGGACACGGTGTGGCGAACAAAGCTTTTCGGGAGGGAAATTACCAAGGTAACATACGCATCGTGGGCATTCCTACTCAAATAATGTCGTTTAATTTTTAGGTAATAAACGCATCGTGGACATTTCTACTCAAATAATGTCGTTAAGGTTACTGTAAAGTGAAAAAAATGTGAAATATCATTTTTCAAAATAATTGTGGCATCATGTTTGTATTTAGGTTTCAGGTTGCTTACTATAAGATGAACTTAAGCCCAAAGTTGAGGCACTCAACTCCCATTATTTTCTGAGTTATTGAAGTTTACGGAAGAAATTTAGTCGTTAACTAAAAATTCTCCTTGCGATGAACCAAAAGTTGTCGAGACTTGATTTTTGTTTTACAAGTTCTTTATTGATTTGCCTATCTCGTAGCAAAGCTGGATTTCCAAAAATTCCAATACGAAACAGGAATTTTTCTCAAAAAACACAAAAAAACGCCAAAAAATAGCAAAATTTTACCAAATTTAAGTAAAAAATTCAAAACGCATTTTCCAAACAGAAATTACAGCTCATCTATGCATATATTGTGAAATCCGGCTTTGCTAGTCTGTTTGCATGTCCATTGGGCCTTAAAATAAAAAATCACACCTCCGTAAACTTTTTGGTTCATCGCAAGGAGAATTTTTAGTAAACCACTAAAATAACACTAAAACCCTCATAACTTTGGAACTAATGGGAGTTGGGAGTCCAGTCTGTGGCTGTAAAAGTTTTTTATAGTAAGCAACTAAATCACCAAAAACCAAAGCACTGCCACCTATACTTTGGAAGATAGTTTTTTCACCTTACAGTAAACCTTAATCTGACGAATGATGCAATTGTAAGCAGTTCCGACGGTTCTATAATTACGAGTCCGTCTAGAGTTTTAGATTGTCTTTCAAAAGTTCAAATATCGGAGGACTGGAGTCAAACTCGTGCGTGTGTGTGCGCGTAGTAGTTTTTATACGCATGGCTCTTGCACAGAATTGAGCATGCGTGTGAAACGCACGGATTCGTGCACAACAATTCAGTTCCGGGCACATTCATACATTTTAAAACGATTGCACAATTTTGTGCAAAGGTGAACTACTCAAAATTACAAAGTACTTTCGTGGCCATTTGTGCGCGCTCGAAGGTGAAAATCCCGTTTGGTGTAAAATACGAGCAGAAGTCCCGAACACTACTTATTTACAGGACGGGTCAAAGAGACCGATTTCCTGCGTCTTTTTTCCTGTTATTTTGTGGCGGTTGCATGACATTGTGGCGCCTGCAATGCAAAAAAAAAACTCTTGTGGCAACTGCAACGAGTCTATCCTTTTCAGGCAAGATTGGCTTCACTGTGACGACTCTATTGTCCGTCCCGGCCTCCAGTGCTGCTGAGGATGTTTACGCTTCTGAGGCCTACAATCAAATGTTTGCCGGCATGCTGCTGAATCCGTTGGTGAATGGTGACTACCCGCAGTTGGTCAAGAACATTGTGGGAGACAAGCTGCCCAAGTTCAGCGAAGATGAGAAAGCCATGCTCAAGAGTAAGTCGAAGTGGAGTTTATTTACACGAAATGTTATGTACAATTTTGTACGAGACAGCAGTTTTATGAGCACACGAAATTTTCGTGCAATTTTCGTACGAAAAACTGCACATTTTTCGCCATGTACAAAATTGTACAAAATTTTGAACAAATTTGTACGAAAAGTTCGTTTGCACAAAAAACTGTGATGTCTCGTACAAAATATGTACAAAAACACTTAGTGTGTAAGTCTCCTTGATGACAGCGTTGTTTAGGAGAAAGCCTTGAATCTGATGAAGTCGCTTCGATCAAGATATCGATGTACCGCTTTCTCTATGCTTCGTCATCGAAAGGCTCAGTACAACCTATTCTGAGCTATACAGTTGATGAGTTAACTTAGCAATTACACTGGTAGCCAACGAATGTGACATCACATTCGTTTGAACGTGAAAACGGCGATGTCAGTTTAAACGTGACAAACAGAGAAAATTCATACTCAAACGAATGTGACACACCGCACCGCTGTCACATGACTTCGGGTGTGACACGAAATCAGCAGGCAAACTGTCACATTAAAACGAATGTGACACAGGGTACCCATTGACATACATCGTGTCACATCCAAACGAATGGATGTGGATGTGACACGATGTATGTCAATGGGTACCATGTGTCACATTCGTTTTAATGTGACAGTTTGCCTGCTGATTTCGTGTCACACCCGAAGTCATGTGACAGAGCGGTGCGGTGTGTCACATTCGTTTGAGTATGAATTTTCTCTGTTTGTCACGTTCAATCTGACATCGTGGTTTTCACGTTCAAACGAATGTGATGTCTTATTCGTTGGCTTCCAGTGTAGTTAAATTTACTTAGAACCTATATGTAATTGAAAAAGAATGACATTATTTCTGACATATTACTTCTGACATTATTTATTGCCCCGGAGTAGTATCGGACTAATCGTTTCGACAGATTCTACGGACTACATCGGTCTCAACGTGTATTACGGCATGGTAGTCTCGTACAAGGACCCAGCGACACCGCGCCGCCCCGTCGACGTACCCCTAAGACAACTTTTCAAGGAGGCCAACTTTATGAACGTTGGCTATCGCTCTCCAACTGGAGAGAGCCTTGATCAATTCCCATCAACTATGGTTCGTATGACTGTACCGGTACCACACTGGTAAAGCTAAAGCGTAGCATTGTCCTCTGTTTTCAAGCGTTATCAGTTTACGCTTCAAGTCAAGCGTAGCAGGCTCATCGGCCAAGATTCCCTCTGTCTATATGCATGGAGGAATTTCCCAAGTATGCTTCATTTCAAGCCTAACGTCTTCAAGCGTAACTTTGTGCTAGACTCAAGCATAGAGTTACGCTTTAGTTTTACCAGTGCAGTCCACTGAAGAAGTTTGGTAGTTTGGTGCGGAAAATTTACAGGAAATAGGGTACGGAAGGAGAACGAACCTTCCGCACTGGTTCTCCGTAGTACCCACACTGCTAATCCAAGTGTTATACACTTGCACGTTGTTGTCCAAGTTGCGATACTTTCAACAAAAAAACTTGTGATGTCATTCCCACGAATCATTATGCACCTCAGATGCAATCACTTATGTATCCCCAAATCCTGCAATGATCGATCATCGTACATTTCTGCAATGAAAATCGGAAATTTTGCAAAAAAAACTTGCTACGATGACAACGCAAAGTCTGCAATAATTACAGTGTTTTGCAATGATCATTGGAAAAGTTTGCGATGCACCAGCTCATCGCACCTTTTTCGAATGCTCACTACCACAGAAAAGTGCGATGAAATTTGTATTGCGCTCAAAGTGCGGTCTGTATCGCAAATGGATTAACAGTGAACGGGCACGGGAATCGTGTACGAGGCCTCCGCGATACGGTCGAGAAAAATGCTCCGTCCTTTTGTCGTACTCATTTCCACCAGTCAAAACACTGTAATTCAAAGGGTGAGACATCTCACCAATTTTCGGCGATACAAAATGTATCCCTGAATAAAAGGTCGTAACACAAATGATCCAGGAAGCGGAAGAAAGGGATAACTCAATTTTGGCAATTTTTCAGGAGAAACAAAAAACTGTTAGCAGGGAAAACTAAAACAAAACAAATGAATGTTGCACATGTTAATAATTTCAAAAAGCATTAGTAAAATTTTGGAAAAAAAAATCAAAAGTGTAAGGTCACTCCGTAGAGGATTTCTGCGACTTATCACTTTCCGTTGAAATGGAAAACAGAGTCAGCTCACCTTATATTTCCTAAACAAAGAGGAATTTGGAGACAAGTCAAGTGGAACAATAGTCTGCATAAAGTGTATGTTACTCTGGTGTATTTTTTGGACTTAGCTCTTTTTTCCAAATTGAAATTTAAAATTTTGGGGGTTAAGTTGAGTTGATTCTTTTTACACTAGATTCATAAAAACACAAGTTGAGTTATATCCCTTTGCCAAATTGTCAAACGGACTCATGTAGACTAAGGTTGAGTTATCTCCATTTTCCAATGAAATTTAGACTGTAAAAGGGGTTAAGTTGAGTTATACCCTTTTTCCAAGTGGATTTTCTCCTAAACTGCTTGGAATTCAGTCAAATAATTTGGTGTAATGATGTAAACCATTCTAAGGCACAATAATAAAATGAAAACTCAATTTGGGGATAAGTCGAGTTATTCCCTTCTTCCGCTTCCTGGATCAAATGTATCACCGAAAAAATGGCCGTACACGTATGTGTCACCGAAAAAGAGGTCGTACACAAATGTATCATCGAAAAAAACGTGAGACATCCGTGAGATTGGCCCTTGTTTTCGTGGGGGAAGTATCACCCTTTTTTGGCCCGTCCCGTTTAGTTTTTGTTCGGTGATACATAAGTGTGCGACCATTTTTTCGGTGATACATTTTGGTATCACCCTTTTTCGGTGAGACAGTTATGTCTCACCCATCAGAGAGTGAAATGTATCACTATTTGATTTTCAGTGAAAGTATTTTCAGTGCAGTTAGGTTAGTTGGCGTACGAGGCATGCCTGCAATGTCCCCATC
This sequence comes from Thrips palmi, assembly GCF_012932325.1. NCBI lineage: Eukaryota > Metazoa > Arthropoda > Insecta > Thysanoptera > Thripidae > Thrips > Thrips palmi. Next base: position 13,144,378 of record NW_023144631.1, on the reverse strand, counting down.
GTTGTGTCATTCAGATTGCTCCCGAGGCAATGCGCAGCGCGCTGCTGTGGACGTGGTTCTCGTACAATGTGCCCATCATGATAACCGAGAACGGCATTGGGTTTCCCGGCGTGCACGACCACCTCAGAGCAGTTTATCACAGCGTAAGTTGTTCATGTTCAGTTGTCATTTTTTCACGTGAGTCGACGCCTCCTAATAGAAAAATCCTGTCAGTGCTGATCCAAGACAATCCTAACAGTCAGCGCAGATTGTCCGACGTAAAAAGCTATTTCTTATACAAGGTAGGTTTACGCCAGACCGCGTCTTGTCGTAACAGGCTTCGCGATGTCTCGCTGCCTGTTCCTCCAATCCACGCCTGGCGTACCTACCTTGGCCTGCGGCGCTAGCCTGCCTGCGGCAGGCAATGGCTTGTCCATTGTCGGTTATTTTTTAACTTGTTGAATGCTGGGGTGCTCCGCCCCCCAGACCCCCCCTACATTCTAAATAGAGTTGTTTTATCTACAGATAACACGACCTTGACCCTTGTCACTTTTTAACTTGTTAAGGCTGGGGGGCTCCCCCCTCCAGACCCCCCTTTCTCCAAGCCAGAAGTGATCTATCTGCAGAAAGCTCTATTTTTCGCCGTTTTTAGGTGTTTTTCGGCTATAAAAACTGAACCAGTTGAGCTAGGATGGTGAAATTTCGCGTGTGCCGAGCCAAGGACATACCCAAGAAGTGTGCAAAGTCTCACCAAGATCGGCCGAGCCGTTCAGGAGGAGTAGTGCGGACACACAGACAGACAGACAGACACACAGACAGACAGACAGACAAAACTTTTCAACCCCACTGAAGTAACAGGCTTCGCTATCGCTCAGCCAAAAATTCTGTGACGCCAACATGCTTCTTCAAATTTCTTGGCAATGGACTTGTTTACACTTTCATTCCAGGAACGTGACATCACGTTGAAACGAACGTGACAAAATGTCACATTCGTTTGAGCATCCTGTCACATTCGTTCGGATGTGAGTTGGCCAAAAATCAGCTCGTTCACAGTCATACAAATGTGACACGATGCTCAAACGAACGTCACATTTTGTCACGTTCGTTTCAACGTGATGTCACGTTCCTGGAACGAGAGTGTAAAAGTATAAACCTTGCATTTAAACGTGGAAGCTGTATTTCAGTGATATCATGATTCGCTGCTTTGGACTGAAGAGAGCTAATAAGCAGTTTTAGCCTCCTCTGAAACCTCTGAGCAGTTAGGATTGTCTTGGACACTGACAGGATTATTCCATTAGGAGGCGTCGAAGTGCCCTCTTCTCCAGAGCAGTACACGCAGGGGACAGTGGCGTGCTCAGCTCGAGGCCTCAAGCGGGCAATGGCCCCTTTTAAGGTAAAATGACCTTACTTTCATGGGTGTGACCACCACCCATTCACTCCATCAAGTCTCCCAAGCTTGTACTTCATAACTACAAAGTATGTAGGCGTTGTAGAATTGCTTTCCATCGTGGAGTAATGTTTCATATTACGAAGGATTTTGCTTACGAAGTAAAAAGTAGCTTCCTATAACACCGTATTTTGAGCATACGTCCAGATGGTGTTTTTTATCCAAGAAGTCTTTGGGTGCATATGCTCAAAATACTTCGTAATTATGCCAGTGGCGAGCAGTTTTAAATTTTGGGCACGGTAGGATGTTTGTTTTGTCCCTAATTTCGCACTAAACACCCGTCAACCACGCAGGCTTTCATGCGGTCCATGGTTTCCACCATTCACGAGTTCGGTACGAAGATCATTGGCTACTGTGCATGGAGCCTCATCGACAGCTACGAGTGGAGCAAGGGCTTCAGGTACGTTTCAACCGATGCAGGGGGTTGTGGCACTTTCCCACGTAATGTGTTCAACAATGCACAACACCCGTCAAATTCACTTGGGAGTGATACTTCTCTTTAAATAAAAGTTTATATATTGCATGGCCGCAAGCACTAACTAACTGGTGCATACTGTTTACGAGGAAATTTCCCTGAAAATGAAGGAAATGGCACATGCACTAAACGATGCTAAATTCCTTCGTATAACGAAGGTTTTGCTTTTATCTCAGAAAGAAAATGCCAAAACGATTCGTAGGAGAAATTTTGCGTCGAACTACGCTTGCGCTGAATTCACTGCAATCTGGAAACCTTTCAAGCTATTTTGAGCCTTGCGGAAAAAAACAGCTTGTCAAAGTATTTTGAGCATACACAAGCTTACAAGGAAAATACTTCGTAATTTACCAACTGTTTTTCTTCGTGTAACATGTATATTTAGTTTGAACTATATATGCTCGTACCATATTTTGTAGGGTTTTAGGCGTGAAGAACATGAAACTTCAATTCAATGTCATTCTGTTCCCGCCTTAGTATTCCTTACGGCCTGGTCCACGTCGACTACGAAAACGGCACTTTAAAGAGAACGCTCAAGGACTCGTCCTCATTCTGGCTGGAGATGGCTGAGCGTCGAGTGGTGCCACTGGTGGAGCCAGAGTCATCCTCGTCCGCTGGGGTGCACTTCACGCCGGCTGCCCTCGCACTGGCGGTCTTGGCCAGTCTGTTCAACGCCGCCTGAAGAACCCGAAGGCACCTCCCTGTGGAACTCCGATAGGCGACAGCGCCTCGAATAAAAAAGCCCGGGACGACGTCACACTCTACAAAAAATGTTCTGTCAACGCCGTTAATTTATTACCAATGTTTGCTGATGCAATTCACGGCGTTTGCTGTGAACTAGTTCACGGCGTTCACTGTGATCTCGGTTACAGTGTTCACTGTGATCTCGGTTACAGTGTTCACTGTGATCTGGCCACAGTAAACGCCGTGAATTCGAGACTGATTTGCAGCACGTCGGTCGACGTCGGTGCTGAGCGGCGTCAAACTCACAGTGTTTACTGTGAACCAGATCACAGTAAACACCGTGAACAAGATCACAGTGAATCACGTGAGCAGATCACAGTAAACGCTCACTGTGGCAAAAAGCTACGGAAAATTCTGTAAACAGCTTGTGGTAATTCTCCGTAGCCCCCTTATCAATATTCTCCGTAGGCTCTTACAGTATTTTCTGTAGGACAGCACAGTATTCTCCGTAGGACCTTACAGTGATCTCCGTAGGACTATACAGTCTTCCAGGTCCTACGGAGAAGACTGTGCGGACTTACAGAGAATACTGTACGGCCCCACGGAGAATACTGTAAGAGCCTACACTGTAAAAAAAAATATGAAAATTCAGACTGATTTCGTCTTACTTGGTGGTCTGAATCGTAAATTCATAAAATGGTACGAATATTAAGACCAACTGTCTGAAAAGTTTGACCTGTTGTCTGAAATTTGAATTTAGACTAGCAAGTCTGAATATTTAGAGCGATGGCTATCAAGTTTTGTACATTGTCGTCCGAAAACTAAATTCATACTTGTGAAATCGAAAAACGAGTGAAAAAACCCCGTCCCCTTTGTACATTTTTCGATTTTCTCAGAACTTTTATCAATACTACTGTTGTATTTCAAATAATATTTACGTTTAGTGTCGTAAAAGCATAGAGAATGTTTCAGAGCTCCGAAATGGACACTTATTGCTCTATCCGCTAGGTGGCGCTAGTGTCGCATGGATGATCTCTTGGAGCTAAAATTGCCACTTGAAGGCGAAATTGCGAATATTTTGTTACAAACTTATTCCAAGTGATTGTCTGAAAGGGCATGAGCGCACCAAAGCAAGATTCAGGTTAATAAGTGCAGTATAAGCTAAATAACAAAGAATACAATTTCACTCTCGCGCATGGCCACGGGTCGGCGCGTGGTTGGGCTAAGGCCGCTCTCCCTCGCATTTCAGCAGTCACCTCTAGCCTCTTCACTTCCTTTGCAAGTAGGAGTCTACTGCTGTGTACCTAATTTTTGAGTCAAGACGATCCGCTGAGCGTCTACGATAAACCGATGGCAAAAGTTCGCCGATTTGTGTTCTACTCTACAGAGTGGCATTTTTTAGTGCGACTGTTCAATGTCTTCGTACAACTTAGTCTGATAAAATAGACCGACTGGTATCATTTTTCATACAACATGTTGATCTGAAAATTCAGACTAACGTCGTCTGAAACTTTCAGACCGCGAAGTATGAAAGTTTTGGTATGAAAATTCAGACTGAATGTAAGTAAATCGACTTCTTACAAAAAATTATGAATTTTCAGTAAATTTTTTTAACAGTGTACGGAGAATAGTGATAAGAGGGCTACGGAGAATCCTGGCAAAAAAATTAACAGAATTTTCCGTACCTTTTTGCCACAGTGCTGTGAATTGACCTACAGTGAAAACTGGTAATAAATTAACGGCATTGACAGGACATTTTTGGTAGAGTGCAGGGTACACCGTAAAAATTCAGTACTTTTGTACGGAAATGGTACAGAATAATGTTGTACGGAGGTACGGAGAAAAGTACGGAACGTTCCGTACTTGCTCCATATGAACCCATGTAAATGGGTACGGGAAAAAGAACGGAACGTTCCGTAGTTCGTAAGTACGGACGTTCCAGGCAAATTATTGACCAGACATGTTCCGTACTTTTTTCTCACAGTGTAGTTACATATAGGATAATATTTTATTGGATCTGAACATAATTTTTAAGTGCCAACCTACACTCACCATTCCCATGAATTTCCAACTTCATCTTAATAAATGATTTATGAATAAACTGTTATTACTTTGAGAATATCAGCTCTGTTTCTGATGGTGCTCTGTACACTATACGTTACGAAACACTTTTTTGTCCCACGTGTTATGCACGGTGGTGCAAACATTAGTTAGCGCTTGGCAACACACATTGACCGAAGGCTACTGAAAATTGTACTTTCAAATGACAATTTGCCCCGCTGGGCGTACACAAAAATAATATCATCGCATGTGCTTAAATTTACATAATGCATGGCAAGATCCGTGGGACACAAGCGTCTTATGACAGTGTATGCTGAACCCGGTTTCCAATCTCAACATAACTAGGCTAAATCGGGCCGATTCGAGGGCTTCGCCCGCTATTAGTTCCGATTCTTTAAGTGTCAGTGTGACGGCTTGAAAATTGAGAAGATGTGAACCATTTCCAGAAACATTTATTTCATAAAATTATCTACCAATTTTGAATTTAGTGCAATCAGTCAAAAATTATTTTTTAAGTTATGAATTTTAGTAACACAATCTAATTAGGAATAAAGGTTTAACAATGAAACGGTAACATATTTCTCATTGTTTATTCAACCCAATGACACACCCCAAAATTTAACAAAACAGTATGTCACTTACGTACCAAGAAACAAAAAAAAAATGAATCTAATTTTTGCAAAACTCATACTTTGAACCAAAACATAACTACAATCCAACATTCATTCCAATTTAGATTTCTTCATAACACTGTCATCTTCATCACCACTGGTGCCGACATCACTGCCACTTCTTTTCCCGTTAGTGCCCCATCCTCGTTCCGACCTTTCAATTAAACGAATCAGTTCCAACTTTTCTGGTCAAGAGCTGAAACAAACAACAAAAAATTAATTAACAGATACAACAAATGGATGGCAAATAAAACCAGATCTTGTCAAAACACTTACGTTCATCATGGTCGTGGATGTAGAGTTCATTGGAACTTCCAATACATCCATAAAAAATTATCCTGATGTTATTTCCTTCTTGTATTTCAGTATTAAGCCTATCAACATAGGCATCATCCTTATTGTCGTATTGTTTTGGCAGATATGTATAAAACTTAATTTTGAAGTCAGTATAAATGGCAATCAACTAATACACATTATTGCCGTATTTATCTTTGTACAATGACAGATCCTTAATAAGCTTGTCAATCTTATTCTCCTTCCCTCGGAGCAAACCAGTAGGTTTCCTCGGCTTCAGACCTTCTTTCCATGCCAAATTGAAAGTAGAAGAAGCCATAACTGCAAATACAGATACCAAATAATAAATAAGGTATACTATGCAAACCTGACTTTGTAGCAAAAGGATCTGAAATCCCCTAAAATTTTGATTTTGACTCGTCTGAAAGGAAACGATAGGCCGATACCAGCATCGGACTCTCAAAAAAGAAAATTACCACTTTTACGTCAGATTAACACATTTCGGAAACTTAAAAATTAAAATGGCTGTGGAATCCAAACCGCTTTATAAATTGGAAAAGCCTTTGGCATGGGTGCTTTGGGGTATCGGTCTCCATCACCCAAGACAAAAAAAAAATTGGAATCTGAGATGGGTCATTTTAGGGGTTTGATGGTCACCCTAAAATAGCCCCCCTGTACGCCAATGAGATCAAATAAGCCACGTCGGTTTGGATAAAAATTTATTTCTGCCATACTGCCTAGATCATCTCCTCCAGATTTAAAACATTTTAGCTCTCAAAAATCTTTCGAACTAATTTACGCTTTAATTGCAAAAACAGTTGGTGATACCATAGTATTTTGAACAAACACAAGCTTACGAAGAAAATTCTTTTGACAATGTTGAACCGTTTCTTTTGAATGACAAACTAAAAGATTTGCACCCATCGTACGTTGAGGACACTTCGCAAGGTTTTGAGCACGTTCCTAGGATTCTAGGGGCTTGGCGAGCGACGCGGCAATGCACTGCTCTGCCGCGGCCACGGCCGGGGCGTTGACGTTCTTGTTGTCGAGGTAGGGGATGATGGAGTACTCGAGCAGGGACTCCTTGGGGTAGCCGTTCTCGGCCTGGTAGAAGGCCTCGTCGGCGACGTCGGACGAGATGGCGGCGGTGTCGGGGATGGCGGACAGGCAGTCCTGGATGCGACCACTGATCTCGTACAGCTCGTCACCAGTGTACTCGGCCTAGAACAACGCCACGTGTAGTTTGCAGGCACTACGCTGAGAAATTAAGTACACTCTCAGACTGTTCACTCCACAAAAAATATCCTGTCAACGCCGTTAATTTATGACCTATGTTTGCTGTCATGCAATTCACGGCGTTTGCTGTGAACTAGTTCACGGCGTTCATTGTGATCTCGGTTACAGTGTTCACTGTGATCTGGCCACAGTAAACGCCGTGAATTGGAGCCTGATTTGCAGCGCTTCGGTACTCACAGTGTTTACTGTAGACCAGATCACAGTGAACACCGTGAACAAGATCACAGTGAATCACGTGAGCACACACTAAACTTCTTACGGATACATCCTATCTGTATTACGGACATTTTTGTGCAATTGCAATTACGGATAGATTTTGCTTGTAATACGGATGAAATCATACGTATTACAAAGAGTTTTACGTCCGTAACATACAGACGAAAATATCCGTATGGTACGGACGTAAAACTCTGTAATACGGATGATTTCATCCGTATTACAAGCAAAATCTATCCGTAATTGCAATTGCACAAAAATGTCCGTAATACAGATAGGATGTATCCGTAAGAAGTTAAGTGTGCAGATCACAGTAAACGCTGTGAATTGACCTACAGTGAAAACTGGTAATAAATTCACGGCATTGACAGGACATTTTTGATAGAGTGTTATTGACTTTTTGTCCTGAGTTAAGGGGGGACCCTGGTGAAACTTTCAAGTAGGCTTTAAAATAATCCCAGAAAGTTGTAACTTTGCTTGATTATTAGGTTCATTAAGGTGAGTTCATAAAACAAAATTCAATCCAAAATGTTGAACGGTCTCTGAGAAAAGTGGCTTTTTAGTGTTTTTTAGAGCGTTGGGGAAAAATCTTCCTGCGTCTTTCATTGGAACGGAAAGTCTTGAAATTTTTTTTGGGTTATCCTTAAGATGTATAGAAGAGATTTTAGTGACGGAATTTTCAATTTCATCTTCTGTCCTGAGATATCAATTTTCAAATTGAAACATTTAAAAAAAGTGAATTTTTTGCCTTTTTTTGAAACTTTTAGGTGTGTGTTAAAAAAAGTAGGGCTGATATCAAGATTCCGTCACTAAAATTTGTCGATAAGTCATCAATGAATAGAGTCCATGCAAGACGACTCATGTAGGTGTCAACCAGGAACGCAGGAAGTCTTTCTACGACAAAATTTTTTGTCGACTGAGCAAAGCTGTGAAGTTGAGCGTATAAGCCAACGACAACTGATCTCAATGTTATTTCTTTCCAAATGATGAAGGAACTACCCACATATTTTAAAGGTGTTCAACCTGTTGAATCTGAAACCTTCTATGCACATTTTTATCTATGAACTTTGAAAATACTATTTTTGGCAATTTTGGTCATTTTTTCACCAGGGTCCCCCCTTAATGAGTATGGCTTTTGGTGGTTATGTGATTTTACTGCCAAATTGGCTACCGTCAACGGGGGTAACTTGGGACACTTTTTCACGTTTTTTGAACGCCAGAGGCAAGATTCTCAACCCAGACCATTGGATCCTAACTATGTTAAAGTTTGACCCTTTCCCCATGATTTCATGCTGGTCTGGTTCATTTTGCCTCGATTACATCGTTTCCAAGTGGTCTCGAAAGAGTGTCCCAAGTTACCCCATGACCGGGGGTAACTTGGGACAGTAGGTAATTAGCTACGTTCCCATGCATCTATTGGTGTTAATGGACGTAATAAATTTTAGTCACAACATGTAGACTAAGAATTCAGGCCTAGGAACTCTTGTAGGACCGATATTGGACTATATCTAGGACTCTACGCGGAACTCTCTTTTCTACTGGTATTTTTCAGGCATTTTCTGAAAATTTCAAAATATGGATTATCTGAAGACAAAACTGCAGAGCAAGGCATCTCTTTCCATCATCAGCGTAAAATCCGAAGTTTAGGTTATGTCAGAGACCGGGTCAGTCAACTCGTAGAAGGCTAGGACTGCTGGAAACATGAGGAAAAGACTGTCCCAAGTTACCCCGTAAAATTTCGATTTTTTGAGAAAATGAAGTTTGGACCGAAGGTGGGAAAACTATAATCAACGCCCTTTTGCGAACGTTATTGTCTCTGTATGATCTAACAACCCAGAGAGTCTAATCGGCCAAATCTGCATTTCACTCCTTAAACTAGGGTCAACTTGTCAATGTTTGACATATTTTGTCAAAAACCCTATTATGTAGTTTCCCGTTTCTTAAATACTAATTGTGATGTTATGCACCGTTTCTACCTTTCCGCGCGTGCCCTGAGGCCTCTGAAACAAAACCCTGCCGCGGGTTTGACGCTAGGAACCCTCGTCGGTGAATGGCAGCGCCAACAAGCTGTACAGGGCAGACTGTCCCAAGTTACCCCCGGTGTCCCAAGTTACCCCCGTTGACGGTACAGCGCTCTGCCCCATCTCATAGATGTTGGATATGCTATGCGATACGCTCGGTCTTAGCACACAACACTGGTAAAACTAAAGCGTAAAACTACGCTTGAGTCAAGCATAGAGTTACGCTTGAAGACGTTACGCTTGAAATCAAGCATACTCTGGAAATTTCCCCATGCATTTACGCGTAAACTGATTACGCTTGAAAACAGAGGGTAATGCCACGCTTTAGTTTTACCAGTGAAGACTGTGCAGTCGACTAGAAGGCAACAGAGACCTTCTTATGTATCTTTCAGTAGCATCGAACGCAGTTCAAAGCCAAAATGCATTGTGTTCCAAAGTTATTTTTTCTATATGATCCAAATTAAAATTTCACGCTTCAGCATTGTAAAAGCGTTTACCAGGCAGAGAGTTTGTTTAACAGGCTTGGGTTTTCTCTTGCTGGAGTTAGCGTCATGAACCATTAGCCAGGGTGTACACCGGTAAAACTGAAGCGTAGTTGTATGCTTGATTCAAGCATGCAACTACGCTTGAAGACTTTGCGCTTGACGTCAAGCGTAGAGAAGAAATTCTCCCATGCATTTAGATAGGCCGGAGAGGGGCAAAATGGAGAACTATGCTTGAAGCCGAGCATAGTTCTACTACGCTTGAAGAAAGGCGTAAAACGACGCTTGAGTTCTACTAGTGTAGGGCGTTGCTCACCATCTCGAGGGCGGGCTTCAGGTCGGCGGCGAGGGACTTGACGAGGCACTGCTTGGCGCTCGCCACAAGGACAGCGTCCACCTTGTAGCCGACCAGGCACTTGGGGACGGAGTTGGCGAGGGTCTCCTTGGCTTTGCCGTCTCTCGCGCTCAGCTTGGCATTGTAGGCGCAGTTGTCTGCGGGTCGGTAGAAGCCGGCGTCCAGCTTGGCCACGGGCTTCAGACACACCTTGACCCGAGAGGCGATCTCGTTCACCTGGTTGAAGGCGTAGCGGTCCTGCGCACGGCTCGATACGCGTTAAAAGCGGAAAAAGACACACATTATTTTTGGCAGGATTGTCCGTGCCCGAAACTCAACCTCTTTCCGCAGCCTCTAATTAATCATCTCCGCAGAACTCACTGTAAAATCAAACGTGGTCTAGACCACACTACTGGTGTGGTCAAATGGGTGCCATTTTGACCGCATCAGTTGGTGCTGTCTTGACCACGTTTGGGCACGTTTGGTGTGGCCTAGACCACGTTTCGTGTGGTCTTTCGCACCAAACGTGGTCTAGACCACACCAACTGATGCGTTCAAAATGGCACACATTTGACCACACCAGTTGGGTCTAGACCACGTTTGGTTTTTCATTGCTTTCAGTATTTTTTGCCTGCCCGTAGCAGAGGTGCGTGGAAACGACTGTAACTTGTTGGAGTATATTGACAAAATGGCCTCGGAAATTGTTAAGTTCTGAGTGTGGACAACTTGCACAATTTGTTTACAGATATCTCCATTTACTTTTAGAGACAGTGCCTTTAGTTCATAATAAAAGTTGAATTTTAATGCTTTGTAATAATGACGACAAAACCGCAACAAAATGTGTTACATCAAAATCCTATCTTAAACCCTTATCGACGAATTTGAGGAGCGGTTTTTGCAAAACATTGCTAAAACGGAAGTATCATGTAAATAACGAGCAACACCGGCACGATTTTATCGCAAAAGTTTCTAGGAACTGTGTTCTTTACGGGCTTGAGCAGTCGTTGAAAAACGCTGGAATCCGGGCTGACCTACTCCACACTTGCACTGTTAAAAAAATTCTTAAATTTAATACATAATGACATCTTAATTTTAATAACCTTTTGAAAGGATATGAAAACTCATAAAGGTTTGTGAAGTTTAAGAAAATTTCTTACATTTACCAAAACATTTCTGACAAGTAATGAAAATATTGGTAAGTTTCAGAAACTTTATTAAAATTAAAAAACAGGTTCATTAAATTTGAGACTGTTTACCAAATGCAATAATTTGTTTCTTAAAATTCAAAATTACCATGACTTTTCATATTTGATTCTCATCCTGCCAGTTTTAATTGTGATCATTGGACGCTTCACTACCAGTGTACGTAAAGAACAAATTTGGATGATCTTGGTCATGTGAAGTCGTGTTTGGAGGCCCTGGGATGAGCGCTTCCACTGCCTAGCGGAGTCTCCGCCGAGAGGCTTGGAGTCATCCACATCCTAGAGCCCGCCTCGCAGAGCTCACTCGTGGCGCAGTTGGTAGCGTCGCGGTGCGGTATTCCGGAATTCCGGGTTCGAGACCGAGTTTGAACCACGCTTCCAAGCGATTTCGGCAGTGAAATCGACTACTACCATACAATGAATAACTCATTACGTACATAAGGCGTTCAATTTTTACCTGCTCTATATTAAATTCTTCTTAAATGCAAAAACAACTTTTAAGAAACAGATTATTACTTTTCAAATTTGATTCTTACTTTTAAGAAGAAAAAGTTTATTACTTTTACTAGCAAAAAGTCTTTGTAAACTGCTTCATAAAAAAGTTTCTTAAAATTAAGATGGATTTTTTTAACAGTGTGAAGTACGGAGAATGCAAAGTCCGCTTTGACGGTGTTTACTGTGAAAATTTGAGTCGTCACTGGATGACACTTTCAAGGCTAATTTTCCTAACAACAATGTCATCGAAACAACTGATGACATTGTTGTCAAGCCCATGGAATAAGTATAGGAGCTTTGATGAAAATGTCATCAATTTGTGATGAGATTGTTGTCATCATTTGAAAGTGGTGACAATGTCATCCGCGTTTTTGTCATAAAGTGATAACAAATTTTCAGTGTTGCTATGCCAAACCCTGTGCGCAAAATTCCGTCCATACCTCAGGAATGCTGAATGCCGTACAAAGCGAGCGATGCACGTGAAACAGAACAGTACAGTTTAAGCAAATGATTTGGGAAAAGAGGAAGAAACCTCAGGTGAAAATCTTGTGTCATCACCCAGACTCTCCGTGAATTTACTAAGGTACCTTCGGCAGCATTTTTACTACAGGGACGCACTCACACTTAATATTAAGGTAGAATTTTGAACGTGCAACCCGCACGATTTTGTGCATGCGTGGAATATGCATAATATTGTGCGTGAAAATGCATGAATTTATGCAAATTCACGCACAATGTTATGCACGACGGCACGCAGGTTTAAAATAGGGTATGCATCACTACGTACAAAATTGACCATAAACATTTAGTGTGCTCGATAACTCCGGATATTGATTTTAACAGTGCAATTCGAGGGGTCCTATTCCAAAGATCTTATCTGGGCGTTCCCCCAAGACAATCTTATCTTGAACGCAGGTGAATTTCACATAGTTTGATCATTTGATACAGCTACATATCAATATAATTTGTGAGTTTGTTCAAGTAAATCTAAAGATGGAAGATCAAAGAAACCAAAAGTGCATGTAGAAATGTGTTTCGCTTACCGTCGTATTTATTCTAATTGACCAAAATGAGTGAAATTTGCCGGCGTTTAAGATAAGATTGTCTTGGGGGAACGCCCGGATAAGATCTTTTGAATAGGACCCCTCGGGTTGAGTGTGGACGCAAAGTTGTGGTCCGGCAAGCGTGCTGGAGCTTACGGCGTAGGCGGTCGCCACCAGGACCAGGACGAGGAAAAGAGCACGAGCCATGTTGCAGTGGTGTCGACTGAGTGAACGCTGACCGAGAGGACGGAGAGGCGTTGGCTATTTATTGGCGTCGGCATCTGGCATGATGCGCCAATACATACTGCCCCGTCAAGCCGTTTCTCGGAAGATGCTTGTTTAAGCGACCAAACTGCCTGATGTCGAAACACAGAGCGGGTGCCGCGAACCTTTCCGAGCAGCGTTCGCAGAAATAGGGAACGTGCCATATGCTCTCTACAAACCCAAGTGTGCGCGGGCTCCAGGTTCCAAACCAGGATAAATGATTTTCAATTTTAGGTCATGCACTGAGATTCCAAACGCTATGAGTATAGCACGTATGGTGCAATGCAGCTGAGATATCGCACCATACACTACAGAATGCCATAGAATAAGTTTTCATCTTTCATAAGTGCGCGAATTTGCACGAGATTTCAGGCATGATTCTGACAAGCTGACAAAATTATCAAGAGTCACCAATCTTGAACATTAATGGGATGCAATGGCATGGGTCGAGAATCTTGCTTCTGGCCCTAAAATGTCTCCCAAGTATAACCCCCTATGACGATACATTTGTTGTACAATTTTGTTTTTCTTGCATTTTTAATTTGGCGCAAATTAAGAAATGCCCCCGTGTTGCAGGTCCTGTCAAAGGTATCAATGTACTTCTTTACCTGCTACACGACGCAGAGGATCGAAGAAGTCTGATGCCAGCTTAGCGTGGCTCAAGTGGGAAGCTCACACAAAAATAAACGTCCATTTTGCCTATTTTCAGCTAAAATACCACATGTTGCACATGGTTGACGTTAGCTAATTGCGCCAGATTTAGACGTCTAAAAGGGCTCATTTGAAAAGAAAATTAAATGTGCTTTCGATATGAGGAATGAAATAAATGGCCCCATGCCTTATTATTGTAGTGCGGGAAAAACATTTAAAATTGTGCACATCTCACAAACAATGTTTTTTCACAAATGTCTGTTATTTTGACCCGTTAAACAGTTTTCACTGAGAATGAGAGATCAATACCCAATTTTAGGCGAGGTATACTTTTTCAACCAAATTCGGGCGAGGAAGGTTTCCTCGCCCTCTGAAATTCGCGCACCCCTAAAAGCTTTAGTTCTGAAAACTTACACTCATATTGATGGCCAAGTTCCAAAGGATGTCAAAAGAAATTTTCAGCTTTCATACTTGCGCAAATTTTGGTTAGGTTTTTGGACAGGTTTTTGACGTCTTGACAAGATTTACAAGAGTGATTATCGTCGCATCCTTTTTCAAGAGCTGAGAGGGGGACCTCCCAGAAGTTGAACAACAAACGTTTCTAAGGCGAACCGCGTTGTTTTCAACTCTTTTTACGCGGATTTGTACTTGACAAGTTCGCCATACCAAACAAACAACAGTTTTTCGTAAATTGCATTTTAGCTATTGGTGGCCGTGGAACGACGGTGGAACATTTCGGAACAAATGATTCTCAGGCAATTAGGCACGCAATCAGGCTCAGGCACTTTTACGCAGATTTGTATTTTGAAAGTTCGCCAACCCAAAAAAAACAAAAAAAAAACTAACCGTTTTTTTGAAAATGCATTTTAGATATCAGTGGCCGTGGACTGACAGTGGAACTTTTCGGAACAAATGATTCTCAGGCGATAAGCATACTTTTGAACTTTTTTTACGCAGATTTGTATTTTGGAAGTTCGCCAACCCAAAAAAGACAACCGTTTTTCGGAAAACGCATTTGTGTTATCGGTGGCCGTGAAACGACGGTGGAACATTTCGGAACAAACGATTCTGAGGCGATTAGCATCATTTTAAACTTTATTTACGCGGATTTGTATTTTGGAAGTTCGCCAACCCAAACAAACAACGTTTTTTCGGATAACGCATTTGTGTTATCGGTGGCCGTGAAACGACGGTGAAACATTTCGGAACAAACGATTCTCAGGCAATTAGCATCATTTTCAACTTTTTTTGCGCGCGGATTTGTATTTTTGAAGTTTGCCAACCCCAAAAAAAAACAATCGTTTTTGGGAAACTGCATTTGTGCTATCGGTGGCCGTGAAACGATGGTGGAACATTTTGGAACAAACGTTTTTAAGAAGAACTGCACCTTTCCAAGGTCAATTTGTGCATTTTTACTGGTTTGAAGCTGGCCAGCTCGTTATCGAAAAACGATAACGAGCCTGGAGCCGCCCTCGTTAAGGAACAAATTGGAACAATTGTGGAATATTTTGGAACAAATCATTCTGCGTCGATTTGTTGTATTTTGAACCTTCTCTGGCAATTTGGGTTGGCCAAGGAATGAGAGCTGAGAGGCGGTGCCCTAAATGTGTCTAAAGCACTTGTGTAAATTTTGTCAAAATGTCAGAAGAATGTCTGAAATACTGATCATAATTCGCGCACCTCTCAAAGCTGAAAACATCTCCTGACAGTCTGTAGAGCCTCAATAAAAGGGCCTTCTTAGAAACCCTAACCTAACCCAGATAGCTGATACTCTCTTGATCACCCAAAATTGGGTGACGAAGACTTCCTCGCCTAAATTGGGGTCAGAAAGTATATCTTGTCCAAAATTGGGTACTGAATAAGACTTTTTCATTCTCAATGTGGGAATAACCCGATATTTCTGGAAATTCCAAGAGATGGATCCACCTTGTGTGTTTCAGTGCACGAGTCCCTCCATTGTGCTTTGCAGGCTTATTCAGACAATAATGGCGACTGATTCCCTTATGCCTCAACAATTGTCAGCAAGGTTTATTCATACTAGTAACAGAAGGCATGACCAAGACAGGAGAACGGCTGACGCCGTTGCAGCAGTGGTGCCCGAATACTGAGACGTAGTGGAATAGGGCCGAAGGGTGCTGCGAGGTGATGACGTCATCGGAGTGGAGCCCGGCCGCCTGGTGCTCGGTGCGGCTGAAACGAATCACACGGTAAAACCATCTCCTGGTAACTGACCAATTCCTGGGATTCCCAGGGTAATTTCCTCGGCCGGGTGGCAGGATCTGCAGTTCAATTCGAGGGGTCCTATTCAAAAGATCTTATCTGCGCGTTCCCCCCAAGACAATCTTATCTTAAACGCATGCGGATTTCACCCAGTTTGACCAGTTGGGACACGTACGAGAGTAAGCGGAATATATTTTTACATGTACTTTTGGTTTCTTTGATCTTTCATCTCCACATTTCAGTGAATTTTATCACAAATGATTTTGGTTTGTAGCTGTATTAAATGATCAAACTGAGTAAAATTCACATGCGTTTAAGATAAGATTGTCTTGAGGGGAACGCGCAGATAAGATCTTTTGAATAGGACCCCTCGAATTGTAGTCTGGACCGCGGTGTTGGAACAGTACTAGGGATTCACAAGTAACGGTAAATGGAGTTGAGAACTTCAAAATATGTGCATTAGTCATTGACTTTAAAGTAGCACTCGTGTAAATGTTATCACAATGTCAGAAACCTGTCTGAAAACCTGATCAAAATTCGCGCACCTCTGAAAGCTGAAAACATCTCCTGACATTCTGTAGAACTCACACCATCAATATCAGAGTAAGTTTTCAGAATTTCAGCTTTCAGAGGTGCGCGAATTTTGATCAGGATTTCAGACATGTTTCTGACATTCTGACAAAATTTACACGAGTGAGTATAATAAATTGTACTTCTGGTCTTCAGCGTTAATACAGAGCGGCTGTGCAGCATAATTTCATTTTTGACTTAGTTTAAATTAAAGTCACTACAACAGGTGTGAAGTACAGCAGTGCAGTTGCACTGCAAAAAATAATAATTCTGAACAGATCTGAAACAGTGAAACTAGATGGTATTATCGTTGTTAGAGAGGGCAGAAGAATCTGAAGAGAAACAGTGACTGAGTTAGCGTTCGATTGAGCAGGGATTCATTCGTTTCGAATCATAAAATGATAACATCACTTGGACACACCGCCGCGAAACCGAACTCGAGTTTATTCAGGACATTACCTGTCGGTGCGACGTTTGTGTTCAACTCGATGCAGGTCGAAGGTGTCACGAAGGAGTACTGAAACAAGTCACCAAAGTTTCTCACATAAACGGTTTCTTTTAACAGTCATGGATCAATTAGTTGGGCTCTGATTCTTATAGCATGTTAGGTGACCATTGGGGCAGCATGACCATTGGGGCAGCATGCCTCCAATGAATTGATGTATTAAGCGCCATGGCACCTGTATTGTGCTCAGTCCCGGTGTCGCCACAAAATACGGGAATTAGACTATACCTGACTCCCTTTCTGAGTGCAATTTAAGCAATATTCATCCGAAACATTAAAGCTAAAATTAATTACCCAGGACTGCCTGCAGTTTTCTTTTGCCTAGGCCATCAGTTAAGCTTATAATAAACGAATTAACGAAGGAACTATGCCGGCAATTATTTTGGCCGAAGGATCCGTCCTTAGTTCCAGGCCTATTAATTGCAAAGGTTCTTTGAGTATTAACGAAGGTTCCCTGTAAATTTAAGACGGATCTTTGTACACTGTCAGAAATTTAGTCGTAAATTAACGACAAAAACGTCGCTAATTTTGATAGCGACAGAAATCGTTCTGAAACTACTTCGTCGTAACTGAACGACTAAAAAATCATTTCTCTACGACAATGTCGTAATCGCTATTACATATTTTGAAATCTGAAATTCCCGAAAAGTAGATGAAAAGTTGCAATGTTGCTCGCTTATTTACGATTTGTGTCGTTCATTTACGATTCATTACACAAATTTACGAAAAGATTCGTAAATGTACGACAGTCATAACTGCACGACATATTCCATAGATAAATTACGATCGCTCGTAAACTTACGATTAAGTCGTAAATTTGCGACTTAATTCGTTTCAAAACGGAACGTCTCGCTATCAAAATTAGCGACAAATATGTCGTAAATTTACGACTCAAGTCGTATATTTACGACTTGAGTCGTAACAAAATATGTCGTTTCAAAACGACATAATTGTTTTACAAAATGTCGTATATTTACGATTATTTTTAACAGTGTAGATTTATGAAGGTGCTTCGTAAACTTGTACAATCGAAAGAGGTCCTTCAAAAAAATTACGAAGGTTCTCGTAAATACGAAGAGCTTTGTAAATTAATGAAGGAACCGTTGGCAATTCTCTTGCCGAAGGATCCGTCGTTTATGCCGAACATAGTGCATCAAACGCACCGAGATCGCTTGAAATCGGATCACATTAAAACTTGTGTGGGACGCCTTAGCGAAATTTGACCCATCCACGACTTACTTGCAACGCCATGGTCGTCGTCTGAGAAGGCGCAGCAGTTGATCGGAGACTGTCGGAGACTGTGCTCTCCTTGTATGGTCTCCTGGGAGATGGGCTCGTAGAGGAAGGTCCCGTTGTGGTCCACGTGGCTGGATAATTCTCATCCTCTAATTGTTGTGACAGTGCCAAGAAAGCCCAGAGACGTTCTATCGGAGTGTTTCCGTTAACGTCTTGCCAGGAGTGATTGATGCTGACGTCTGAAGACTGAAACACAATGTCCAAACACTCTCCAGCCGAACTATATTCAAAGAAAAGTGGAGGATGGCCAGCGGAAGGTTCGAGCTATTTTTTTTATGTTGCGGATGGAACTAGGGACCTGTATTGAATACTGGACGTTTCTGTCACTGGGGCCTTTGGCTGTCACTGTCGCAGACATGCTACCACTTCTCTTCCGACGTCCTGCCGTGACAAGCTCCGATCCACGAAAGTACTGGTGAAACTGGCTTTTAGTCGAAACATCCACCTGCAAGCAACGGACGACATGAATTCAAAGGGCAAGCAATTTAATTTTGTATTTTACAGTATGCTTGACAGTGAGGATATTCTTAAGTTGGATATCATCAGTTTTGAGTCCACACGATATGGCCACTAAAAGAGAGAGAGAAGAGAGAGAGAGAGAGAGAGAGAAGAGAGAGAGAGAGAGAGAGAAAGGGGGGAGGATGCAGCTTAGGCGGCTTTAAAAAAAAAACCCAGTTTTCCCCATCGTCCAATGCCGCCTTAGAAATCGATTGCACACTGCATGAAAGCCCTTTTGCGTTTTTCTGTAGGGTGATTTCCAAAACAGAGACGACAAATTGTTCCTCTTTTAACAGCCAACAAATTATATCACCATTTTATGGCAATAGCCCGCCTTCAGTACCTTGTTAGCGAGTTTTGCTCGAAAGAACACAGGATAGTTCACTCTTTCCAGATGGTTTAGTTGTGTCGGGAGGGCTGAGACCGGTCCCTGTCCACTTTTCAAATCTTTTCCTATCCCAAAGTCACCCACACCCGTCATTTTACGTCACGTCAATTTTAAATCCAATGTCCGGCAAGGGACCTCATAAGGGCATCATAACGTTATCGTAAGAGTTAAAGTTATCAACCTTAACGTCTGACATCTTTTCAAAAAGGGTAAGTAATTTTTTTGTGTTTTGAATTTGTGTAGAGATACTTTTGGAAGTTTATCCAAAAGTCCGTACCCTTAAGCTTCAGCTAACATTGTCTTATGTTACGTTATGAAAGCAGTGTTTGTTAAATGTTAAGTTAAGTTAAGGATCTCTGAAGGGAGCCTGCTGAAAGCAGGCCAGCGCCGCAGGCCAAGGTAGGCGTAAACGCGCGTGGAATGTCGGGAGTGGCGCAGCCTAGCGAAGCCTGTTGCTGCAAGTCACGGTCTGCCAGTGTGGCATACGTACACCCACCTTGTGTTAAGAAAAGTTGATGTTCAAAAATACGACCGTTCTGTGTAATGAGACAACTTCACTAGAGTGACGTTACTAGGGGTACGCGCCGTAGTTTGGGCGCGTAGTAGGCGAGCGATGCGTCTGTATTCTTGTAGAAGATGGTGAAGAATATATGCAAAGTAAGGCCAATACAGGGTCAATGTGAAACTCAATTTTAAAAGTTTGGTCACAAATTGGTAAATTTTGGGGAAAGTAAAGGTCTGGGATGAAATTGGAAGTCATTTTTGTAATCAGCACACCATAAACTGCAGAAAACTATGTAAAACTCAATGTAAAAATTTTTGTCCGAAATTGGTAAATATTTGGAAAAGTAAAGGTCTTAGATGAAATTGGAAGTCATTTTCGTGATCAGCACACCAAAAACTGCAGGAAACTATGTAAAACTCGATGCAAAAATTTTCGTCCGAAATTGGTAAATATTTGGAAAAGTAAAGGTCTGGGATGAAATTGGAAGTCATTTTCGTGATCAGCACACCAAAAACTGCAGGAAACTATGTAAAACTCGATGTAAAATTTTTTGTCCAAAATTGGTAAATATTTGGAAAAGTAAAGGTCTGGGATGAAAATTTGGGAAATCATTTTTTTGATCAGCACACCAAAAACTGCAGGAAGCAATGAAACACCGAGGTAATTTTGGTCCTAAATCATGTAATTCTAGTTGAAAGTATGGGTCTTCAGTTGTTAGGTTTTTTAAGAGCGTTTCCTGTTCATGGTGTCATGCCATGAACCCTGACCGTGTTACTCAGTCGAGTAACATTTACCAGCCAGCATTGAATTGCTTAATACAATTCACAAATACTTCAATTACCATTCGATATCTCCTTGTTACTGAACTTATGAATACGCAATGTTATTAGTAATACCTAAAGAGCCTTTCTCCCTTTTAGTTTTAACTAGTGGATTAAATATATTGATTATCTGCATTTAAATTAAAAGATACATATTTACAGGCAGGCTGATTTCAACTACTTTACGGAGAAGACCTTCTGTCAGATCCAATGAATCGTTTCATAGAATCCAATGTCGAGGCCACTTATTGCTAAACGCAAGTTTATCTTATTCATAATGATAGTCATGGTGTTTTATTTAAACTTTGAAACAGTTTAGCAAAAGTATTTACCTAACATTTGAGTAAATTGAAAAAAAAAAACCAACTCAAACCATGATCAACACAAAATTTCCAGTTGTCGCAGACAATGTATGATTAAGTTAAAAGAAACGTCTCATGAAATCATATGACCAAGTCAGTGAATCGTCGCATTGAATCTGATGTCAATGTCAAATTGAATGCGCTACACTCATCATCATATGGTTTTCTTTAATTAGTATATAGTAAACTCACAGCATTGCAATGAAGCCTTTTTCCCCGAATCAGTGCCAAGAGTCACAAAGACTATTTATTTTTGGGAAGATTAGCTTCTGGTTTTTACTCATAGAAATTTTTAATAATTTTTTTAACTGTTATTGAGCAAAGCAAACAACTAAAAAATATAGTGTCTGAGAATATAAATGGAAAACACTCACAAAGGTTGAAAAGACCAAAACATTCTTGCAATTATCAAACACACTCCACTGACTAAAACATTTCCCCCGTAGCGGGGGGGGGGAGGGGGGGGACGGACGGACGAAACGCGTAATAATTGTCACTTTCATTTTCCGTATTTCACTGAGTTGACACTCCGGAGGGGTTTCAATCATTCTAAAATATCGAAAACTATGAACGTACTCACTTCTAAGCCCTTTTGCTCTTAGTTTGTTTTATTTGCCAATGTTTTGCCAGGTCCCGTATTTTAGAGTCGCGGGCCCCAAGTATGAAAAATTGCTACGAGCTGCCAACCACTGCCAACCTAACCACGCTAAGAACCTAATTCAAAAAGATGTTTGAATATTTCAAACAATAGTAAACGTGAATATAAGATAAACTCCCCCTGGGGGAGATTTGGGAGCCTTCCGGTGCGAAAATTTTTAAATATTTGTGCGGTAGTTGCTGAGAAACGTGAGTGAGTTACAGACACACAGACGACAGACGCACGACCAGTCACTTTTTGGTGCCCCCAAACACGGCATGGGCTCGCTATCGCTCGCCAATAATTTTTATAATTTAAAATTTGACTTGGGTTTCAAATCACATCGCGGTTTCAAACCAAAACGTTAAGTTAGGTGGAGGATTTCAAAAATTTTAACGTTTGTCGGGGTGGCAATAAGCTCACCATATCGCCGTAGTTGAAAGAGACCCATCAGAAGCGGAGTGGAGATAGAGCTGTAGAAGTCTTCCAATTGTTGGGCTGCGTCTTTACCTCGTAGATTAATGAGCTTTGCCTGTAAAAAAGCGATTAAATCAGAAAACTATGTTAGGGCACTCAGACGACTTTCAAACCTTTTTCTCTGCAGCGTTAAGCGTGAACCTTGATGCGCACACAGTGAAAAATTTTTTGTCACTTTATGACAAAAACGTGGATGATTTTCATCACGAAGAAATTATGACAATGTCGACAAAATTTAAAGACATTTTCATCAAAGCTCGTTACTTATTGCATGGGTGTGACAACAATGTCATCAATTATTTTGAAGACATCGTTGTAAGGAAAATAAGCCTTGAAAATGTCATCAAGTGAGACTCAAATTTTTTCAGTGCGGGAAAACAACCCCAAAAGGGTTTGAGACGCTGCCTGCCATTACCTCCATTCCCGTGGGCCAAGCTGTGAAGGAAATTGAAATCTGCGCCCCCGGGCCCAAAGCGAGACTGTAGATGTTGGTGTTTTCGTTCGCTGCTTTTACGTTGGCCCGGATTGTAGACGACGACGCATCCGTTCTTGTCCATCCGTTAGCACTACCAATATAGGATCCAACTTGCTCTGAAGGCTGGTACACTTCAAAGCCTTCTGGAGTGCTGCGTTCAGGCTCGTGCCTGCATCACATTGAAGAAAGCATGTAAACCATTCGATAAGAAAACTCTATTCGAGATAAGCCAAAACGTTCCTTCTTTCTTTTGTGTCAAATTGGGGAAATTTAAATCTTTAATTGTTGTTGCAGGCCCTGTCCAGGATGGATTGTCACAACCAAAGGGAGAGGAAGTGACTGTAGACATGGACAGGCCAGTACCTCATCACCGAAGCTACGGCAGGCAAAAGACAGACCCTTGCTTCGGAGGGAAATTTTAAAACGTTCCATGGGTCATTCTTTGTCAGATCACCACAAGCCCCAAATTTGAGGGTCTCAGATCGGCCCGGAAACCTCAAAAACTCATTAAGGGTGTTCCCCGACCCACCCTGCAAAAGGATTTGACTGGGGAAAAAATTTTTCCTAATTTTAATCACATTTCTTGTTTTTTGTCTTCCGCTAAATTTTGAATTTGTCGCAGAATTTCCCCAGAGTGAAACCCTTACTCGTATTCACTCCCGTAAAATTTTTTGTGGTCGACTAGTGATACAGAAAAAGGAAAAAAATTGCCGGCAGGTGGTCATGAAAAATACCCAAAATTGTTAAGAAAAACTACTATAAAATTTGTGAAAAAATTTAGTTTGGCAAAATACATCGTATTAGTAGGTGATGATATTTGGTGAAAAAGTACCTCTTTACTAGTCGATCAACCCTGAAAAGGTCCCATGTCTGGCCGGAGCTCCACCCTGATCGGGGACTGAAATATATTTTTAATGGCTCGTAAAGTTCAAAGAATGGTATCGTAACCGCCATATCATTCAGAAAGCCATTTCCAGTGTG
This sequence comes from Thrips palmi, assembly GCF_012932325.1. Taxonomy (NCBI): domain Eukaryota; kingdom Metazoa; phylum Arthropoda; class Insecta; order Thysanoptera; family Thripidae; genus Thrips; species Thrips palmi. The sequence goes on along the minus strand of NW_023144631.1, from coordinate 13,121,031 downwards.
CAATACAAATCACTTTCACTTCAAAATGATGTTTTGGTATCAAGGCACCAGTTTTGGGATGAGGTTTGCCAATAAGTGCATTGAACGGTTTTTAAAATGTAACAAATAGCAGTGGTTTCAGCATCAGTTAACGCCTAACAGTTGGGTTCAAAAACTCAATTCAACTCAGATCTTTGATTGACAGGTGATCCTCTGTTTGAAAAGGGAACTTCAAAGCTTTGTCTATGAAAAACAACCTTAGAGAGGTTATAACCTCCAAAAAGGGTAATCAAAAAATGTAAACAAAAAGGTTTGGTTTTTTTCTATAAAAAATTTAACACCAAAGTTTAAAATGAGCCTCACCCAGGGGTTTTTAGGGAGAGGGGAAGAAAATTTCGGGGGAATGCAATAGTTCCTGGGCAATTGCAAAGCAGCATGAAAAAGTGTAAACAACACCAACTTGTGGCTACTTGTGGCATTCCCCCCTTTCAGCCTTGTCACAAAAGCAAGAGTCAATGGTCACAAAAAGGGGTTTTCTGATTGGCCAGCGGCTGTCGTCTGCTATAAATGCTTGCTTACCGAGAAAGAGGACGTTGTTGTGAAAAGAGAAAGAAAAGGTGAAAACATAAATGTTTTCAAATAAGGGTTTAAAGCTTCAAATTTAAATCATGGACACTCAACCATATACAGTTGACCATGCAAAAATAAAAGTTTAACTAAGGGTGTATTATGATTGCTGCCTTCCAAGCCATTCTGTCGGTTAGTAGTGGTGGCTTGTGTTGATTTCAATGTTCCTGATGAACTACAGTAAGAATGTCAAATGCCAAATCCTTTGTGCTATGCTCTTTTTTTGTTCTTTTTAGTGATATGCACTTATTGGGAAGCCTCACCCCCAAAAACTGTTGCCTTGATACCAAAAAATCATTTTGAAAGTGAAAGAGATTCCTACTGCATACTGGAAATGGCTTTCTGAATGATATGGCTGGTTTCGATACCTTCTTTGAACTTTACGAGCCCCCGAAAAAACGTTAGACTTGAATCAACACTTTTACAATTGATTTTTATTAAAAAAATCCCTTCAAAACGCCAAAATATTTACTCAAAGCTAGTTAAAATATCCTTATTTTATACTATTCTTGTTTTTAGTATTTTTTTACTTGTTTCCACGAGATATTTTAAAATTTTTGCAGCTTGCACTCACGTGCCTTTCCTTGCCTATCCTTTCCCCACTCCTTACTTCGACCCCCCCATGGTGGTCGGACTGTGGCCTTTCAACATGGTACATCCCCAACCGAAATTCGCCGGATC
>NW_023144631.1:13101071-13119244 GCF_012932325.1 Thrips palmi | reverse complement strand
TGTGCGGTCCGTGGGAGAATACTGTAAGAGCCTACGGAGGATATTGATAAGAGGGCTACGGAGAATCCTGGCCCAAAAAATTAACAGAATTTTCCGTACCTTTTTGCCACAGTGGGTACTGCCGCAGATTAGCCTTGCACTCGCCAAAAACGCACATGATTAATCGAAAATCACCGATTAATCAAAAATCCTACCGCAGGCTAATTAGGAGAGTCGTTTCGTTGTTCCGTCTGTCTCGCACATGCAGGGGTCGCGGGAGATGATGCCCCTTGAGCGCCCAAGTGACAGAGCAAAGAAACGACGCCTCGACGGTTAGGCGCGCCGAACACCCGCGGCCGCTTCACAATACCAGCTGAAGAATCACATCATAATACGAAGGATATGAAGGCATTGTAAAATCTACGAAGAAATGCTTCGTATTATGAAGCAAAATCCTTCGTAATACGAATCATTTCTAAATAATACGAAGCAACACTGTTAAAAAAATTCTGAAAATTCAGACCGAAAGTGTCAGACTTGTCCGTCTGAATCTCGTTTTCAGACTGGAGTCCGAATATTTGGACCGCAGGTCTAAAAATACAGACCTTGTGGTCTGAAAAAAATTTCAGACGCGGCGGTCTGAAAAATAAGACTTGGCAAGGTTCAATAATTTGCCCCGCGAGTCTGAAAGTAGAATTCAGCGCCCGGTCTTAATTTTCCGCCCGACTCGTCTGACTCCCGCCCTCTCTCTCTACATACGCTGCCTTAATCGGACTGCCCCGAAGGCAGCACCTTGAGCCCCAGAGTAGCCCTCTTTATAGTGCTCTGGGAGCATCTTGACCAGCTAAGCTAGTAGGCCCGAAAGCGATCTAGTTTGTCTCGGACTTGTTCGGCTGAGTCCGTTCGGCACCGAGCAGAGCCGAGCACCGAGCCGAGCCCAGTGTGGCGGACTCAGGACAGTCCCCGCCGGTGCATTCTCGAGAAGTCCGGCGAGGCAGGGCCGGCTGGAGGCGCCCTCTGATTGGCTCGGGAGGGAGGGGAGCGTTAATCCGTCGGCAACTCGGAAATTTTGGGCCGCCCCGGGCGGCCTGCACGCAAAACGTCAGTCTCCCACTTCCAAGGTGCACACATCGCTTTTTACTTGCGTCAGGTCCACTCGCTCGGCGCGCTGAAGTAATGTCGACGGAAAGAAGTGCTTTTTAGTTCGAAGTGTTTTCTGCTGATGACCCTTCTTGACGCTGTAGTGACTCTGCGCTCGCTGTACGCGTCTCCCGAAACTAAAGGGGGCGGGCGGTGAGAGGGCGAGAGGTGTTTAAGTTTCGCCTCTCCCCGTTCACACTCGCCCCCAAAGTGCCTTCATCGGATATTATTTAAAACTTCGGGTTTGGACGAATCGATACGTTCACTTCGTGTGCACCGGTGCGTTTTGGATGTGTGCTTGCCACAGTGAGTCAATTGTTACAACCAAGGTTTGAGTTGATTTTGCGATGATAAGCAAAGGAATTTATGGTTATGATGACTGAAGTGACCAAAGTGACTTCATAACTTTTTTTAAAAATACTTGTCCAGATATCTCAATTCCTGGAGTAAAGTTCCTTTCCATTGCATTAACTCATGCACTAAGAGTTGTACTTACACCACCTTACTTTAGTTTCTGAGTGATGGATGTTTACGTTAACGTTTAGTCGTTTCTCTCAAATTCTCCTCACGATAAAGGATTAGCTATCCAGTCTTCATATTCTTGTAATTATATCTATTTTTGCAAAAGGGGAAAAGATGGTGTTGCTTTTTTAATAAATATCCCCTTAGTTTTCCTGAAAAACCAAAGACCCAAAAATACGGCAAAATCTTTTAAATTGATGAAAAATAAAAGTGGGCATGGAAATTAGCTTTTAAACCTCTTCTGGACTCTTATTTTCAAATTTGACAACGCTATCTTTTTCATATGCAAATAAAGATATAATTGCCAGAATCTGAAGACTGGGTAGCTAATCCTTTGTCGTGAGAAGAAGTTGGAGGAAACGACTAAAAGTTTACGTAAACCTCTATAACTCAGAAACTAATTAGAGTTGGAGTCCCCAACTTTGAGGATAAATTTATCTAATAGTGGCGGAATTTTGACCAGAAAATGAACTTCCTGTGATAAATATTTCTAGGACATGCAAGTTTTACTTGACAGTATCCTTAAGGTTACAAAATTGACTTTTACATGTTCATCCTTCTTACAGCATTGGGTGGATCAACTTTTATCTATTACCTTGCCCGCACTGCGCACAAAGAGGGAGGCGAGGGGTATGGGGGGGAACTGCTGAAAGCAAATTCAGACCAGGAAGCCCTTTTTTAAGAAATAGACATCTCAATTTTTAAACTCACCAAATTCCTAAATTCAGAGCCCAGCGGTCTTAATACCAATTCAGACTTGAGGTCTTAATGCATATTCAGACTTGTAGTCTGAATTCACAGGTCTGAATTTTCAGACCGCATGTTTCTGAAAAAGTTGGTCTGAAAATTAGGAGTGCCTTTTGCGAAATTTTCTTCAGTTCAATTAGTCTGAATTTTCAGAATTTTTTTTTAACAGTGAATCCTAGTGATAATAAATTTTGGATATCCATGTATTGATAATGCCCATAATCTTAAATACTTGTGTACTGACTATAAGCTGTAATAAATCATTTTACAAACAATTCATGTGTGTGCTGAACTGTGGAAAATATTGGGTAGGATAGTTCCTTCACTTACTGACATGGAAAAACCAAGGTTGTTTATAAACACTGTATTACCATTTCAAGAACAATTTCGGCTTGAAGTTTGTCCAAGTGCATTTAACTGTACACAGTTCTCTTACAAATACTGAGTCAAAGATTGTCTGGTTTTCACCACTGGCATTGAAGCGTCTTAGCAAATAACATCACCAATGATTCATCCAGTTGATCCTTGTTTTTACTTTCTTGGCTTGCCAAACCGGAAGGGGAATAGCATCACCTCGAGCGATGTACTTACAGCATGTGTTTGAAACAGCCTGTAGCACAGAACCTTCTACCAAGTTCAAAATTTGAGAGTAAAGGATATCAGATTACGAAAAATAAATATTCAGACATAATTCCATTAGACAGGTTTAATACATTTTTAATGGCCAAGATATGACAAGATAACAATCCAAAGTTGTGATATAGTACAACAAATATTTCAAGTCATAGCCTACAATACAACACTTGGAATGTTGGACTTGATTGAAGCAGTGATGGTCATGGAATGTTCTACTTGAAAGTGAACAATTAATTTTGAACTATTATTTCCAAATACAGTACAAGGCAAATGTTTTACTATTTTTTAAAAAAAGAATCCGTTTCATAAATTTTTGTTTCAAGAATATAATTTCCCAGTTCACTTGAGCCTGGGAAAGTGAAACAGAAAAGAACTCTCTAACCAAAATCAAATGTAGTCCAGCAAGAACTCAAACTTAAAAGAGTAGTTTGTGTGAAGATCGATGAAACATCATCATCATCCAATTACAGCACAAATACACAATCAGATGCAACACACAGATTGCTATACAAGCTGCCATAAAAGGAGAAGTATAAAAACGATGGACTGACAAAGAGATTAAGAAGCTTTTCAAGAGTATTTAAGTTAAAAAGTTTTTACATTAGGACATAGGATAGCAAAAAGAAATATTATTCAGAGTCCGATGTAATACACCTTTTCTTTCTACTGACAGGTTTTTTCTTACTGACGGGTTTTTTCTTACTGACGGGTTTTTTCTTGGCTGGTGAAGCAGAATCGAACCCCTTCTTCTTTCGTTCGTTGCGGATATGATCCTTCACGTTCCGCCAAGATCTCCCCTGAAGTGGGGTCCGCTCTAGAAATGCTTCAATTGTCTTCTTGCCGGGGAGGGCAGAATTGGGGTTGTCCAAATATTTCTTGAAAGCCCCCCTCACGGCACTAGTTTCAAATTCGCCCCAGGCCTCCCAGCGACGACTCTTCGGGGCCTTCTTGGTTTTTTTCGGCTGGTAGAAGTCTACATCAAAATCGTCGTCGCTTGAACTATCGACCTTTTTCCTCTTGGACACCTTCTTCTGATTCTTCTCCCCCTCTTTATTCTTCTCCTCCTCTTTATTCTTGCCCTCCTCTTCCGGTGCTTCTTCCACTGGAAGCAATTCATCAGGATCGACCTATGAACAAAAGTAGGTTACGATCACATAAGGAAGGGCAGTTATGGACACAGGTTGCTGCGCAAGGTTACACAACAGTAGGTTTTCCGGCATTTTGCGGACAGGGAATGAAAGGGATGTCGAACACACTTAATGTTTTTGTACAAATTTTGTACGAGACATCACAGTGTTTTGTGCACACGAACCTTTGGCACAAATTTGTACAAAATTTTGTACAGTTTTGGACAGAAAGTGCGAAAATGTGCAGTTTTCCGTACGAAAATGTACGAGACATCGCAGTTTTTTGTGTACACAATCTTTTTAGACAAATTTGTACAAAATTTTGTACAATTTCATACGGAAATGGCAAAAAATACGCAATTTTTCGTAAAATTGAACGAAAATTTCGTGTGCACAAAACACTGTGATGACTCGTACAAAATTGTACATAACATTCAGTGTGAAAATGATTTGTGGAGGGGGCAGGGAGGCACAGTGGGCCAGAAGACCGGCGCAGGTAGACAAAACTCTAGTCTAGACGCGTTATGAGCTCCAAAGTCGCAAAGTGGGACTAAATGGGAACGAACGTGCGAGCCCATGAATGGATTGCTCTCAGACCGAAGAATCCACTGGTTGGGTCACACGTGCGGTTCGATTCCTTTTTAGTGACTCTGGAAACAAAACGCGTCTAGAGTTTTGGCTACACTCTTAAAAGCCAACAAAGCATTTGCTTCGTAACTACGAAGAAAATGAAGGCATTGTAGAATTGCTTCGTATTATGAAGACGTGCTTCGTATTACGAAGGCCTTCATTTTCTTCGTATTACAAAGCGATTCTTTGAAGAGTTTTGACTGTGGACCTGCGCCGGTCTTCTGATACTCTGGCAGGGCAAGTACCGGGCAAGGACCGGGCAGCTCGACCACAGCGGCAACCTCCCGACTAACCAGGCGAGGGCCATCACGAAAAAAAAAAGGAATTTGTTGTGACAACGAAAATGTATGTTGATTTTGGCATGGCAAAAAAAAAGTTGTTAGACGAACTATCAATTTATTGTGAGAACGAACACTTTGCTCTCACGACAAATTATTCGTCAGAAGTACAAACATTCATTTTTATTATGTTTAGTACTCCTGACGATATAGTTCGTTGTCGAACGAAATGTTCGTTCTGACAACAAATTGATAGTACGCCCAACAACTTTTTTTGGCTATCCCAAAATCAACATACATTTTCGCTGTCACAACAAATTCTTTTTTCACGTGATCTGTTGCATACGCAGTGCACACACTTGTAAAAGCCTACGAAGCATTTGCTTCATAAGTGCAAAGAAAATGAAGGCATTGTAGAGTTGCTTCGTATAATGAAGAAGCTTCGTATTACGAAGGAGATTTTACAATGCCTTCATTTTCTTCCCATTACCAAGCGGTTCTTCGTAGAGTTTCTACTGTGCAGCTGGACGGCGGCCAGGCAGGCGCCAAGCCCATCAGAGGGTTGCTGGGCAACGAGCGAGTGTCTGCCCCGCACACACTAAATATTACGTACAATTTTGTACGAGAAATCACAGTTTTTATGCACGCGAACTTTTTGTACAAGTTTTGTACGACAAACTGAACATTTTCCTCCATTTTTGTGCAAAATTGAATACAAATTTGTGTGACAATTTCGTGTGCACAAAAAACTGACCGAGGAGACTCAGCTGCCGGCAGCAGACTGGTTCCAAGAGAGGCCCCTCTCTCTGTCTGGAAAGCCTACGAAGCATTTGCTTCATAACTACACACTTAAAACTCTACAAAGAACTGCTCTTGGCAATACAAAGAAAACGGCGGCTTCGCTGCCTGCGAAGGAAATCGTTTGTAATACGAACGATTTTCTTTGTAATGCAAAGGAAAAATTCTTCGTAGCCTACGAAGAACTTCTTCGCAGCCTGCGAAGGATTTTTCCTTTGTATTACAAAGAAAACCGTTTGTATTACAAACAATTTCCTTTGCAGGCTGCGAAGCCGCCGTTTTCTTCGTATTACAAAAAGCAGTTCTTTGTAGGAATGTATCTGTATACAAAGAGAATGAAGGCGTTGTGGAATTGCTTCGTATTATAAAGAAATGCTCCGTACGACGAAGGATTTTGCTTCATAATACGAAACATTTCTTCGCGGACTTTACAACGCCTTTATTTTCTTCGCATTACGAAGCGATTCTTCGTGGAGCTTTAACTGTGCTCACTCAGAGGAAGTCCCGTATAGATGCGAGAGAGATAGACCGGCAACCGCACTGCATGAAATCAGGCTGCTGCACACTTAATGTTTTTGTACAAATTTTGTACGAGACATTGCAGTTTTTTGTGCACACGAAAGGTGTGTAGCATGGGAGAGAAATTTGATTGCAACCGCGTCGTCCAGGCCGCTCCATCTGCGAAATGAGCAAAGCTCTATAGAAGCACCAGAATTTTGGCATAGCTCTAAGCATCATGCAGCAGGCAGGGTGTTCAGCGTGCAAGCGTTTGCGTCTGCCCGCAGCCTCCCCGCTCGTTGCGGGCACCCGTTTCATCAGACATGGTTGCCTTCGGGTGCAGAAGCCAGGGGAGGGAGTCCGCAGTACACTCAGAAAAGCTTGCAAAGAAAAGTACTTTGCAGTACAAAGTATTCTCCGGCATTGATTGTATTACAAACTCCCTTGCGAACTTTTTACTTTGCATTGCAAAGAAATAGTTCGTGAGTTGCGAAGAAAAAAGTTTGCAACGTTGCGAAGCATTGGTTTGTAACGTTGCAAAGCATTTTCTTTGCAAGTTGCAAAGCAATACTTCGCAATGCAAAGAAAATAGTTTGTAAGAGAGTTTGCAATACAATGCCGGAGAATACTTTGCAAGGTTTTTTGAGTGTAAGGGGACGCATGGGCCCACCCGTTTCGTGCCTCTGAAAGGATCTGTCGCTACACTCAAAAAACCTTGCAAAGTATTCTCCGGCATTGTATTGCAAACTCTCTTACAAACTATTTTCTTTGCATTGCGAAGTATTGCTTTGCAACTTGCAAAGAAAATGCTTTGCAACGTTACAAACCAATGCTTCGCAACGTTGCAAACTTTTTTCTTCGCAACTCACGAACTATTTCTTTGCAATGCAAAGTAAAAAGTTCGCAAGGGAGTTTGTAATACAATCAATGCCGGAGAATACTTTGTACTGCAAAGTACTTTTCTTTGCAAGCTTTTCTGAGTGTACACTCTTAAAACCTTGCGAAGAATGTGTTCGCATTACAAACCATTTGGTTCGCAGCCTGCGAAGAGTTTGGCTTGATTGTATTACGAACTAATAGTTCGCAATTTTGCGAACAATGTGTTTGTAAGGGCTTCGCAATACAAACACGTTGTTCGCAAATTGCGAAGCACCTCTTCGCAAGTTGCGAACCACTGATTTGCAATACGGATGCGTTCTTCGCATTGCAAACAAGTGAGACTCTCCGCAAGTTTACAAACACATCGGTTCGCAAGGTTTTAAGAGTGTAGGGGGTGAGGTAGCCTAGAACTGGGCGTGGTCGGGTGCTCTAGAAACTGAAGAGTGTGCATGGCATGCTCCCCCAGGGAGTATGCCCCAAAGCACGCTCCATCCTGGAGTGTGCTTGCAAGCACACTCTTCCCAGGAGCATGCTTGGCAAGCACGCTCTACGGAGGAGCATGCTTCAAGCACACTCCAGGATAAAGCGTGCTGCGTCGCTATTGCAACACTGTAAAAAATTATGTTGTAATTTAGCAGTAAATATGTTGCTAATTTTCTTAGCGATCAAAGTTGTTTTCAAATGACTTTCGTTGTTTACTAACGAGTTGCGTCGTTCGTCCACAAGATGTTTGTAAACCGGTAGACAGCCTTATTTGCATCAATTTTTATTGCCGATTAGGTCACAGACCTAGTAGAGTCCCGGTTACCCCGCAGTAACCACTTCTTAGATTGTCCGGGTTGTTTGTACGCAGCAAAATATTGTTTTGAAACAGCATAAGTCATAAAAATAAAATTAGCAACGAATTCGTCGTTTTAAAACAAGCAAACTTGTTCACAAACAACAGCGTTGTCGAGGTTGGTAATTGTGTTGTTGTTTTAAAACAACAATTTTTAACAGTGAAGGCCCATATGAACGAAGAGGCACGCCTTCATCCTGGAGTGTGCTTTGAAGCATGCTCCTCCGTAGAGTGTGCTTGCCATGCATGCTACTCCGTAGAGTGTGCTTGCCAAGCATGCTCCTCCGTAGTGTGTGCTTGCAAGCACACTCCAGGATGGAGCGTGCTTTGTGGCATACTCCCTGGGGGAGCATGCCATGCACACTCTTCAGTTTCTAGAGCACCCGACCACGCCCAGTTCTAGGCTACCTCACCCCCTACACTCTTAAAACCTTGCGAACCGATGTGTTTGTAAACTTGCGGAGAGTCTCACTTGTTTGCAATGCGAAGAACGCATCCGTATTGCAAATCAGTGGTTCGCAACTTGCGAAGAGGTGCTTCGCAATTTGCGAACAACGTGTTTGTATTGCGAAGCCCTTACAAACACATTGTTCGCAAAATTGCGAACTATTAGTTCGTAATACAATCAAGCCAAACTCTTCGCAGGCTGCGAACCAAATGGTTTGTAATGCGAACACATTCTTCGCAAGGTTTTAAGAGTGCACAAAAAATATTTTTGTACAAATTTTGTACGAAACATCACAGTTTTTTGTGCACACGAACTTTTTGCACAAATTTGTACAAAAATGGCGAAAAATGTACAGTTTTTCGTACGGAAATTGTACGAAAATTTCGTCTGCACAAAAAACTGTGATGTCTCGTACAAAATTGTATACAGTAAAAACTCTACGCAGAACCGCCTTGTAATACGAAGAATATGAAGGCATTGTAGAATCGATGAAGAAATTCTACAATGCCTTCATTTTCTTTGCAGTTATGAAGCAAATGCTTCGTAGAGCGCGAGGGCACACCCAGACGCACTGTAAACGCCCCCTACCCACCGACGGCAGCGGCCTTTTGAACTTGCCACCCTGCCTTGTCGACCGGTGAAGCTGCCGAAGGGGTCGCGTTGGACAGCAGCCGCTAAGGAGAGGTGCGGGCAAGGCAGGCAAAGCACGGAGAGCGCAGAATGAAGTGTCACGTAAAGCAAGCGTGCCGACGACTCTCTCCACACGTTGAGGATGCGCAGGCTCCATGCGCAGTCGTCGTTCATGTAAGGGTAAAAAGCAGCCATATCAAGCAAAGGCAGTGGTCATAATACAAGCGACTTAACTGACACCGCTTGACAGCAGTCCAATAGTTGTGCCAACCACCAGACTCTGACTGAGCGGCGTGTCCGTCTTTAGCGGCTGGCATCATCTTCCACAAGAAAGCGATGGCAGCCCCCGGGGGAACGTGTGCGCACGGCCCGGACGCGACGGCATGGGGACAGTAAAAAGTCTACGAAGAATCGCTTTGTAAAACGAAGAAAATGAAGGCATTGTAAAATCTACGAAGACATGCTTCGCATTATGAAGCAAAATCCTTCGTAATACGAAGCATTCCTTCATAATACGAAGCAATTCTACAAATCCTTCATTTTCTTTGTAGTTATGAAGCAAATGATTTGTAGGCTTTTAAGAGTGGGGAAAGGAACGTGCGGAAGCAGGAAGGAAAAAGGCAGGCATACAGTGAGATGAGTAAGCCAAGCGATAGAAAGCACCCTTCACCTGATGGTGACACACACCCACGCAGTCACACTCAAATCCTGCCCCCTTCAGCATGCCCTCAGCGTGCGCGCCGAAGGCGTGCCTAGCACATCCCCTCCTTCCCCCTCCCCCCTCGCAGAAACCATGAACAGTGGCATAAAAATTGCACACTAAATGTTTATGTAGAATTTCGTACGTGCCACTTGCACGATTTTGTACATGCGGGGAATTTGCATAATATTATGCGTGAAAATGCATAAATCGAGGGGTCCTATTCAAAAGATCTTATCTGCGCGTTCCCCCCAAGACAATCTTATCTTAAACGCAGGCAAATTTCACTCAGTTTGATCATTTGATACAGCTACAAATCAATATAATTTGTGATTAAATTCACTGAAATGTAAAGATGAAAAATCAAAGAAACCAACAGTGCATGCAGAAATATATCCCGTTTACTCTCGTACCCATCCCAAATGGTCAAACTGAGTCAAATTCGCCTGCGTTTAAGATAAGATTGTCTTGGGGGGAACGCGCAGATAAGATCTTTTGAATAGGACCCCTCGAAATTTATGCAAATTCACGCACAATTTTATACACGACGGCACACAAGTTTAAAATTATGCATCACTACGTACAAAATTGTACATTAACATTTAGTGTGTAATAAGCAACGCGTCCTAATAGCATGATCCCTACTGCCAGAGTAGATCCAAGAGAATCTTTACTGTCAGAACAGATCCAAGACAATCCTAACTTTTGGTGTCAATTCAGAACTATCTGAATTGCACATGACGTGAAAAGCGGTCTTTTCTCAAAGTCCGTGACGCCAACATAGTGCATAAAATTACCCGCCGAAGGGCTTGTTAGAAAATTTCATACTTATTGGCTGAGCGATAGCGAAGCCTGTTACTCCAGTGGGGTTGAAAAATTTTTCCTGTCTGTCTGTCTGTCTGTCTGTCTGCGTGTGTGTGTACACTACTCCTCCTGAACGGCTCGGCCGATCTGGGTGAGATTTTGCAGGCTTATTAGGTATGTCCTTGGCTCGGCACACGCGAAATTTCACCATCCTAGCTCAACTATTTTGGTTTTTAAAGCCGAAAAACACTTAAAAACGGCGTAAAATCGAGTTTTCTGTAGGCAAATCGCCTCTGTCTTGGAGAAAGGGGGGTCTGGGGGGCGGAGCCCCCCAGCCAGGAGAAGTGAAAGAGCTACAAGGGTCAAGATCGCGTTATCTGCAGATGAAGCAACTCCATCTAGAATGAAGGGGGGCTGGGGGGCGAAACCCCCCAGCATGCAACAAGTTAGGAAAATCGACGATGGAGAAGCCATTGCCTGCCGAAGGCAGGCTAGCGCCGCAGGCCAAGGTAGGTACGCCAGGCGCGGATTAGAGAAACAGGCAGCGAGACATCGCGAAGCCTGTTACGACAAGACGCGGTCTGGCGTAAACCTACCTTGTAAAAGTAAGGGGCTTACGTGGACATTGTTTTTCAGAGATATCGAGATTTACTATTTGTGGAGAAGATAGATCATGAACACTTTTATGTGCCTCTGCAGTTAAGATGGTTATAAATCTGCACTGAAGTTAGGATTGTCTTGGACCTGCTCTGGCAGTTAGTATCATTCCATCAGGACGCGTCGGAATGAAAACCTTCCTTTTATCTCCCCGTGCGTCCTGTTTGCAAAGAGTTTTACTCACGTTAATGTCACTCATCCTCATCCCATCAGCCTGTGACAGCTGCCCCTTGTCCATTAGTACAAATATCTTTGACAATCTCGCGAGTTGCAGGGCGTCAGAAGCAATAACGTAAAATTCGTTATGGACATCTTTTGTATGGCCCATGAAATCATTGAGGAGCTGGGTCTCGTTAGTAGCCAAATCTATTAATTGGGCGCAAGTGGCCACGTGCTTGCGTAGTTGCGTGGCCGTCAGCGTCTCCGGCTTAGTGGCACCACAGGCGAAAGCCGCCTGACGGATGCCGTCAGACGGCCTGTAGTGGGACTTTGGAGTCCCAGGGACGGCGAAGAAGAAGTCATTGCCCTCAACGCCGCAGTTCTGCCGGTTTTCGGCGAGAAGGGACATGGCCCTTTGTTGTAGCTTATTAATAAGCATCGGGACCATTCGTCCCTTCTTGCCTTTAATGTGCATAATCAGCTGAGGAAAGAAAGAAAGATAATTATTAGCTTTTGTGTCGAGAAACGAAGTACTAACGGGCGAAATCGATCAGTTAGCACAGTTAAAATACTTTGTAAGACTGGCGGAAAAAATTAAGGGGACCCTTTTTCAAAATGACCACAAAATTTGGTTTTTAGAACTACAGTTCCGCAACTTTGTAAGAAGTTGCCCCTAAGTGTTCTCTGCAGGTTTACAAAGTTACACTGACAAAGATCGTTCAAAACGGGTTGATTAACCTTATTGCAAGGGAATGTGTCAAAAATAGTATCTTCTGAGGCAGCCAGCGCGGTCCCCAGGGGCCGAAAGGACAAAAGCGGACAAAAGGAAAGTCGCGTCTCCGGCCGGTGCCTGGCCACGCCCGAATGGCTCAGAACAGCATAGATTTGTCCCTATTTTGTCGTTTTGTTATGACAAAATAATGACAAAGGGAAACGACAAAACAATGACAAACCAACGACAAACGACTTGTCGTTAGATTGTCCTTTATGTCTTGGATCTGTCATAAAATATTACCGATTAATGACAAACGAATGACAAACTAGTGACATGCGTAGAGTTTTTGCGACAGAAAAAAAATCACCGGTAGCATGACCCGAACCGGAGTCGGAAGACTTGCTAGCCCGCTGCGCTACCAACTGGTCTGTTTTTATTCCTACAGATCTGCTGGTGCCCTAAGGCTTCTTGCAGGACTGGTTGGCTACACACTAAATGTTATGTACAATTTTGTACGAGACATCACAGTTTTTTTGGGCACACGTACAATTTTCGTACGAAAAATTGCACATTTTCCGCCATTTTTGTACAAAATTGTACAAAATTTTGTACAAATTTCTGCGAAAAATTCATGTGCACAAAAAACTGTGATGTCTCGTACAAAATTTGCGCAAAAACATTTAGTGTGTACTCCTGGCTACTCCGCACTCTATTCGGCAAATGTCTTAGTTCTGAGGTGCTCTCAAAGATCGCCATCGGAGCCGTAACAAGTTACGTCTCTTCTGCTGTCACAGCGACGACAGCGAAAGCTGGAACTTGAACATTTTTTGTTTGATAGAGCGCAGAGAAGCGTGCAGAAGCGAACCAGTCCTCCAAGAAGCCTCTGGCGCCGGCTGTTTACCGCGAATAGAAACAGCGCAAATGGCAGCGGAGTGGACTAGCAAGTCTTGCGACCTGGGTTCAGGTCTTGCATCGCTGAATTTTGCTGTCAAAACTACTTTACGCATGTCATTCGTTTGTCATTAATCGGTCATATTTTATGACAGATCCATGACATGCAATGGACAAACAAACGACGAAGTCGTTTGTCATTGGTTTGTCTTTCTTTTATCGTTTACGTTTGTCATTATTAAGTCGTTGCTTTGACATTTACTTTGTCATTAACTTGTTCTTATTTTTTCATACCAAAATGACGAAATAAGGACAAATTTTTGCTTTACTGAGCCACACGGGCGCCGGCCCGGGACTGACCCGCCCAACACGATTTGGAAAACACTATAAGCGTTTACCTTCCGAACAAACTGATCAACGGAACACTGTTCCCGATAAAGTTGTCATTTTCAGAAAAAAAAAGTATTGTTAATTTTACAACAAAACGTGGTTGTAAAACTACAAAGAATGTTGTGAAATTTTCGAGGGGGAAACGACTTGGTTATCTGGTGTACAGCAAATTGGTTATCCGTAATCTGGATAACCAGAAATTTCGAAGTAATCCGGGAAAGTTCTGAGGTAATCCGGAGTAATCCGAAGAAATTTTGAGGTAATCCGAGGTTATCCGGCGTAATCCAATGGTAATCGAGGAAATTTTTCGATGTAATCCGGAGGTACTCCGCGGGTTATCTAGCGTAATCCCTATCCGATGTACGCAAAATTTCTGCCTCGAAAATTTTAGAAAATGTTAATTGACTGTCTCTATATACTAAGCTTGTTTCGTGCGAACGAACACGTTTTAAAAAGCTAACATTTTTACGAGTTTTTTTGTGAATTTGACAATTATTTTTTTTTGTAAAGTGGTGATTAAATCTCTGTCAAATTTATTTAACGATCACCTTGTGTTGCAAAATTAACCGCTCTCCATTCGTAAATTCACAAGAATTGTCGTAAATTCACAACAATCGTAGTAAATGTACAAGTTGTGTTGTAAATTCACGACTATCTTCGTAAATTTTAAAGAAAAAACGTAATGAAACCTTAAATAATGAAAAATACTCGTAAAATTTCAATTTTATCTGAAAGTTGACGAGAAAATTTTGTCATTTTACAAAGCTTTTCGTGAGGATGACAGTCATCATTTCACAACAGCTGTTGTCGGTGAACGTGTCGGCAACTAAAAACCAAGCAAAGTGTAAAAAACATTCCCAAATTCCATTTATTGACCGAGTTACGACCATTTCCATTTGTTCAAGAAATTGTAGTAACTTGGTCAAAAATCTGAATTTTTGGGATGGTTTCACATCAGTTTGCTTCATTTTAAGTTGTCGACACGTTCCGCTGATCAGTTTGTTCGAAAAGTGAATTTGCGAATTACAGCATGAAATCAGGAAATCAAAGCGCATCTATTTTTTTCGACTGGAATTATTGATGAAAACTTACAAGTGACCTGCTGAGCAGCAGCTCAGAAGTTGTTAAACTCTTTTTCAGGTCCGTCTCAGAGATATTGTTGGAAGCCCCAGAATAGTTCTCCAAAGTCGACCGGCCGACTTCACCCGGCCGCCGCCGGTTAAAAATTGTGAGATATGCTGAGGTAACCCTGGCCAGCTTGGCCCAAGTCACAGCGTTTTGGTCGGTAGAAAAGGATTCAAGAGCTTCCTCCACTCTTCTCTTCAGCTCTTTGTACAGGAGCTGGATATCAGCTGACAGCGGCAATATCTTCGGGGCAGTGAATTTAGTCTCGTAGAGTTGGGATCTTGCAATTTTCATCACTTTTCTCTTGAAATCACCCGCAACCAATTTCCGCATGTACTCAAGTTCTTGCAAGCGGTCGGAGTCTTTATTCATAATGGCAGTTATTTCTTCAATGGATATCATGGTGGACATGGTGTACCCTACCTTGAGGGCGAGGGAGGGCACACCGAACAGTAAAGCTTCTGAGTCATAGCGAGCGGCCTCCTGCACCGCCTTCAAGAAAATTTTCCAATTAGCGGGATTGGTCAAGAACTGCATGCTGCCGTAAGCAGCATCCATGACCGAGGCGGCCTGGACCACCCGGGCCATTTCACGGCACTTGCATGAAATTTGGTTTACTGTATGCATGTCTTTGCTTCTCTGTTCAATGTACATAGATTGGCCGAGCTCTGAGAGCATGCGGTCGCCTACAACAATGGCCGTGAGGTCATCGTTAGCCATGTGGGGCTGGACATGTATCTTAAATTCATCTGTGCCCTCCCAATGGGCGCCAGACCCCTCCTTAGTTGAGAATACTTTTCTCCTGGTATGGCTGTTTTTGGGAGGCTCGGCCGTTTTCCCAGGACAGTTCGCCCTATGTTTATACATATTAGAGCGAGATAAAGCAATTTTGCAGTCAGGGCATTCTACAATGTGTTGGTAATTGTAGTAACCAACACTTTTGCATTTAGTAACGAGAGGGAGCCCCTTGGCGGCTCTGCGCTGGTTTTCAGCACAGTCTCCTCGGTTACTTAAAAGTCTGATTTCATTATCTCGTTCTTTTCCATTTTTCATTGCCAAAATAGCCTTGACAGCAGACTCCTTCTTGTGCACGGTCCTATAGTGCCGCCACATTTTCGCCGAGAACCCTTTGTCACAGAACAAGCAGTAGTGCTGGCAGACAGCGACTTCGTCTACGTCCTTGGGTTCATCTTCTTTCGACGATTCTTCTTCTTCAGCCGAACTAGAGGAGACGACACCGTTGGCGGCGAAGTCACTGCCTTCACTGCAGGCACTGTCGTCGCTCGTGTACTCCGCCTCGCGGTTAGCCCTCAGCGAATACTGACGACCTGTAAGAAAAAGATAAATATTTTTGAAAAGTCGCCTGCAAGCACGCTCTACACACTAAATGTTATGAACAACTTTGTACGAGACATAACAGTTTTTTGTTCACACAAAATTTTCGTAGAAATTTCGCACAAAAACTGCACATTTTTCGCCATCTTTGTACAAAAGTGTACAGAATTTTGTACAAAATTGTACAAAACTTTGTACAAATTTGTACGAAAAGTTCGTGTGCACAAAAATATGTGATGTCTCGTACAAAACTTGTGCAAAAACATTTAGTGTGTAGCTGGCACATGCCGGGAAAGCACGCACACTCTCATTCCAGGAACGTGATATCACGTTGAAACAAATGTGACAAAATGTCACATTCGTTAGAATGTGAACGAGCTATAGCTGTGACGCCGTGGCGGACCGGGCATCTCCGGGCTTCTGCATGGCATGTGCCAGTCAAGTACCGTGCTAGTGCCAGGCCACTGCAGGGCTAGGACCGGGCAAGTATCGGGCAAGTACCAGGCAAGTACCGGGCAAGTACCGGGCAAACACCGGGCAAACACCGGGCAAACACCGGGCAAACACCGGGCAAGTACCGGGCATGTACCGGGCAAGTACCGGGCAAGTACCGGGCAACTCGACCCGTGACAGCGTGACCAGGTCAGCGTGACATAGATAGGATGACAGCGTGACCAAGTCGGCGTGACAGCGTGACCAAGTACGCATGACTGCGTGACTGCGTGACCAAGTACGCGTGACTGCGTGACTGCGTGACCAAGTACGCGTGACTGCGTGACCAAGTACGCGTGACTGCGTGACCAAGTACGCGTGACTGCGTGACTGCGTGATCAAGTCAGCGTGACAGCGTGACCAAGTCGGCGTGAGAGCGTGACCAAGTTAGCGTGTCAGCGTTACGAAGTCAGCGGGACAGCGTGACCAAGTGAGCGTGACAGCGTGATTGCGTAACTAAGTCAGTGTGACAGCGTGACCAAGTCAGCGTGACAGCGTGACAGCATTATTCAGTCAGCGTGACAGCGTGACCAAGTCAGCGTGACAGCGTGACTGCGTTACAAAGTCAGTGTGACAGCGTGACCAAGTCAGCGTGACCAAGTTAGCGTGACTAAGTCAGGGTGACAGCGTGACAAAGTTAGCGTGACCAAGTCAGCGTGACAGCGTGACCAAGTCCGCGTGGCAGCGTGACGAAGTCAGCGTGACAGGGTGACCAAGTCAGCGTAACAGCTTCACCCAGCGAGTGTGACATCGTGACCAAGTCAGCGTGACAGCGTGACTGCGTGACCAAGTCAGCGGAACTGCGTGACCAAGTCAGAGTGACAGCGTGACTGCGTTACTAAGTTAGCGTGACAGCGTGACCAATTCAGCGTGACAGCGTGACAGCGTGACCCAGACAGAGTGACAGCCTGACCTAGCCAGCGTGACAGCGTGATCCAGACAGCGTGATAGCCTGACCTAGCCAGCGTGACAGCGTGACCATGTCAGCGTGACAGCGTGACAACGTGACTAGATTAGCGTGACACCGTGAGCAGGTCAGCGTGATAGCGTGATTAGCTCAGTGTGACACCGTGGCGAGGTCAGCGTGACCAACAGCCTGAGCTGATTCACACGGTCGGATCTGTCAAAGGGTGACTGGGCTATTGTGAAAGGTTGGTCAAGAAGCGTGACAAACGCCTAAGACAGATCACATGGGCGAGTGGCGCTCCGCCGAGCGAGCTCCCTGCGGTCGCTCGCTCGCTCCGCGAATCAGCGGTCAAGGCCTTCTTGAGGGAGGGCATGAATGAGTAGGGTCTTCAGAATAAAGGCGTCGTGGAAGGCTTATGGCGGCAACTGAATTGGACGCTGTGGCTGCCCAAAGTCACCAATATTGAATTTACGGCACTTCAACAGCTTTCCGAGGTCGGCGCTCAACTAATCCCCAATATTTACCAATAATCAACATAATTACCTCCTATAATCACTGATAAATAATAAAATTATCAAAAGAAATCACGTGTAATCATACTCTTAACATAATCAGTGTACATGAAAATCTTGTGTTGGTTACCCCTTGGCCCCATGGGGTCGCTAAATTTTTCCTGGGGGTCGCGGAAATTTTTGGCTACAAATTTGGGGTTGCGAGCCGAAAAAGGTTGAGAACCGATGTCATACTGTCATCCCGTACCTGCTAGCCGTAAAAAAAAAAACAAAGAAACTAACTGGCATCAAACTCCTTCAAACTCCAAATCAAACATCAGATGGACGGACAAACGT
>NW_023144631.1:13080819-13100571 GCF_012932325.1 Thrips palmi | reverse complement strand
CAAACGGCTTTTATTTCAGTTGGCGAAATAAAACTCAATTTCATTCATTGATGCTTGTGTCCTCTTGCTTGCGTTCAGATAAAAAGGTGGGGTTACGCCAAACCGCTCTTGTGTAAAGGCTTCGCGATGTTCGCGCCTTTTCCTCCAATCCGCGCCGGGCGTACCTACCTTGCCTCGGCGCTAGCCTGCCTGGCAGGCACCTGTCCACTCTTTCTTTAATTTGTTGCCCCCCGGGGATAGAGTTGCTTCATCACAAATTACCGATCTTGCCCTTGAAATTTTTAAACCTGTCGAGGCTGGGGGCTCGCCCCCAGCCCCCCCTTTCCATCAACAGGAGAGATCTCCTGCAAAAAACTCTTTTTTCGCCGTTTTTAGGGGGTTTTTCGCTTTTTAAACTGAACCAGTTGAGCTAGGATATAATTGCGTGTCCCGAGCCAAGAACATACCTAATAGCCTGCAAAATCTCAGCCAGACGGCCGAGCCGTTAGGGGGAGTAGTGCACACACAGACCACGCAGCAGCAAAACTTTTAACCCCACTGGAGTAACGGGCTTCGCTATCGCTCAGCCAATTAGTACTAGAAAGATAGAAAATAATAAAAAATCGAGAATTCGGAAAGTCGTCATTACCCAGACACTTTGGAAAAAAAGAAATCAACAAGGTTTGGTGGCGTGGGAGAGCAGCTTTGGGGGGTTTGGGCGAACCACCAACGTCATTTAAATAGGTCTTTCTGATCCTGAACCCGGAAAGCGAAACCAAGGAAATGGCCGGAAATAATATGCCCTTTCCCCCGGGACTAAAATTCTCACAGAGACAAAGTCTCGAGGACCAGGTAGTTTCACACGAACTACTCGTCCAGTAACACACTGATCATCACGCATAATTGCGAACATTATGGGAATCGGCGAGTGATGGTCGACAAAAGAAATGCGGAACGATACCGATGGCGGAGTCAACAAATTACTAATACAGTGTTGAAAATGGAGGAGTGGATAGTGACCATCCTTAACTCAGGAGAATGATAAAATGAAAGGGGTTATTCATGACTCAGTTAAAGTCCTATACAGACAGAAACAAAAGTGCTCATAAGATGAATGCTATCAAAACTACAATACAAAGACAAAAGAGCTCATAAGATGAATGCTATCAAAACAAAGATTAAGACTCAAAAATTGCCCTGTATAAACGTGCAGAACAGTAGGAGCAGGGCAGTCCACCACACAAAGGACGTATAAGGATTGACAAGAGGGACAACTTCCATGAAAATTGCACTTCCAAACTGAAGATGAGAACAGGTGACCCCTAGGTGCAGTGCAATTTCGTGAACATCCCAGAAAGATTCGCCGGATGGGTCAGGGACCAAGACCCAAGCTGAACCACGTTGCTTGGAGGCCCCCAGAGAGCACAGTCAGCGTGAGCCTGAAAGGCCTCAGAAACCATTATAAGAAGGCCCAAAACTAGCTTAAAAGAGAACTTTTTAGATGGACTTACACTGACGACGACATTAGTTTTGCTGTTGTACAGTCTCAAGAGGAAGCCACGGATACACCGAGTGACTTTTGGAGGTTTTGCACATCCGCATTGACAATCAAGTGTAAAATCAATTTCCGAATCGGAATCCATGGTAGTGAAAACCCCAAGAACAGCTTGAGGTGAGCCAGTCTGGAACTTTGGGTGAAGGACACCACACTTCAGATTCCGGCTGCGGAGGATCAATCCTGAGAGTTCACACCGATTCTGGAGTTCAACTTGATGTGGTTGAGCTCCGAGGTTCTAACCCCAGAATCGGCGTCACTCAGGTCCATCACCCCCACAGCCACCTGCCTCATTTCAAATTGTTGGTATTCCAGAGAGGGACAGAAGAGCACAACTTAGAGGACATTACCAATTTCCACTCCTAACACTTGCTGAAGGAGAGAGACCTCCAACACCAATTGTTAAGGATTCCTCAAGGAGGTGGACAAGTACCTCAAGCACCACCAACAGCACTCACTCCGAGCAGAGCAGGTTCCAGCCAATCCGTGAAGTCAAGTGGGACCCAACATGGGACTCAGAGAAATGCTATGGCAACTGCCTCTCAGAGATGTCTGCGTGTAGTTCGCTTTTGGGGATTTGAACCGTTGTTACCAGAGCTGAGAGTCACACACGCTACAGATGCACACGAAATACCAGATATTAAAATATAATTATAATTTGAAAAAAAAAAATTTTGTTACTTAAATTACAAATTGGATAGCCAAGCGAGAGACACAGTGCTCTATACAATACTGTTCACTGGTTGCATGACTGCATTCAAATTAAATAAATTCAACATATTGTTGGATCTGAGCTTATTATTTACTCACCGTCTTGGCGGGCTTCTTCGCCTTTGGTGGTGCTGCTGCCTTCAACTTCATTTTTGATGGCTGTGGCAACGAAAAAAGTTGTCATTACATGAGTGAAGAAAAGGCAGAACTACAGTAGTACGTTTGAAGATTATATAAGCGACTGGTTGAAACCGAAGAAAAAGCAGCCAGAAGTGAGAAGATAATGAGCAATTGAATTTAGGTTTCGTTCACAAAAAAATTTATTTTTAGAGTTATTCCGTAGCAACAGTTAAAAATGGTCCAATGCATAAATTCCCCAGTTTGCCAGTGCCCCCCCTTTTCAAACAGAACCATATAAGTAAACTAAAAGAGGGGAAAAATTAAAAAGTTCTGCCAAGGCAAACTTAGCAAAGTGGTCTTGCTGTGGAGCGGCCGGGGAGGCCGGGCAGGGTGGGGGCAAAGATACGATTTTATGACAGACACAACTTATTTAATTTACCAGAAACAGCGTCTGAGTGACTTCAGAAGCAGAAATCCACAGTATAGATACATTAACGGATTCATCTTTTCACCCCTTACATTCAATTATGAGACACAAAAATACACTTCACTTTACATCACATTGCTGTTTCCGACACAAAAATTTCGCTGGTGGTCGAGGTTTTGTCGTGAAATATTGTTGTGAGGTAGCGCGGGAGGCAAGAGAGACAAGGATTGGGAGTACA
The DNA here is from genome assembly GCF_012932325.1 of Thrips palmi. Classification (NCBI taxonomy): domain Eukaryota; kingdom Metazoa; phylum Arthropoda; class Insecta; order Thysanoptera; family Thripidae; genus Thrips; species Thrips palmi. The sequence goes on along the minus strand of NW_023144631.1, from coordinate 13,097,541 downwards.
AGTAGTATTTATTCAGATCAGTAACACAGTCAACACGGGCGAGAGCGGCGCGGGGGTTAGCTCGGTCTCCAGGCGAGTGGAGAGTGGCGCGGGGGCGCAGGGCCGGGGCGGGGGCCCCGGCGGGCGGCCCGCCCGGCTCGCCACGGCTCGGCCCCGCGCGGGACTAAAACACTGGGCAGGCCGTCGCCAACGGCTCCTTTAGGGCGGCGGTGACGTCGTCTGCTACGGGGTCTGGCGCCGCGCGGCTGACGGCGGGCGTTCAAATCATGGGATCTAACTTCACTACAATATTCACTCTTACCCCAACCGGATCCATTCCATTTCCAGTTTCGCGCTTTTTTTGTTCTTTATTCGGTCACGACTAGTATAGAAACACCACAAAGAGAAATAATTTGCGAATTTTTTTTTTTGGGGGGAAAAGGGGGGGGGGGGGGGTTGGGGGTTTTGGGGTTTTTTTTTTTAAAAAAAAAAAAAATTTTTTTTTGGGGGTTTTTGGGAAACCCCTTTCCAAAAAGGGGGTTTTTTTTTTTTTGGGGGGCCCCAAAAAAAAGGGGGGGGAAAAAAAACCCCTTTTTTTAAAAAATAAAAAATTTGGGGTTCTTTTTTGGGGGGGGTTTTTTTTAAAACCAAATTTTTTTTAAAACCCCCGGGGTTGGGGGTTTTCCTTGGGGAAAAACCAAAACCAATTTTAAAAATTTTTTTTTGGGGGGCCGGGGGGGGTTTTTGGGGGGGAAAAAATTTTTTCCCCCTTTTTCCCCCCCCCTTTTTCCCCCCCTTTTGGGGGGTTTAATTTACCCCCCCAAATTTTTTTTTTTAAAAAAATTTTTTTGGGGGGGGAAATTTTTTAAAATTTTTTTTAAAAAAAAAAAAATTTTTTTTTGGGGGGTTTTCCTTTAAAAAAAACCCCCCCCCCAAAAAAAAAAACCCCCCCCCCCCCCCCCAAAAAAAAAAAAAATTTTTAAAAAAAATTTTTTTTTTAAAAAAAATTCCTTTGGGGAAATTTGGGGAAAAATTTTTTTTCCCCCTTTTTTAAATTTGGGGTTTTTTGGGAAAAACCCCCCCCCAAAAAAACCCCCCCAAAGGGGGGCCCCCCCCCCGGGGGGTTTTTTTTGGCCCCCCTTTTTTCCCGGGCCGGAAAAAAAATTTTTCTTTTGGGGCCCCGGGCCCCCGGGGGGGGAAAAACCCCCCCCGGGGGGTTCCGGGAAAAAAAAAAGGGGGGGGGGGCCCCCCCCCCCCCCCCGGGGAAAAAGGGCTCCAACGTGAAACCTGCCCGGGGTTGGGCGGGTTTCGAGGAAGCGAACCCCCCGAAAGGAAATGCCCATGGTTCCGACCCTGATAAAGAACATGGTAACCCAGGATTTGCCGGAAAAAGCACGGAAACCCGGAACTTGCTCTCTGTTCCGGCATGTTCCGGACCCCTGCAAAAGGGCCACGGTTGACAATTTAACGGCCCATAAACTTACTGATATTTATAATAATAATAATACTCGAGAGATTCATTCTCCCTTTCGGGTTCCCTTCAACCCTCAGTCGATTGAGATCATAGTCCACATTCATTCCAATTTTGCACTACGGATGACGAGCTGGAGCGACGCTCGCGATCCTTGACGGACTCGACGGGTCGTGGAGACCAGCTGTCGTGTAGGGGCGCTTGCTAAATTTCGGTGAGGGGCTTCTAGAGTTGGTATTTGATGGGAAGTGCAGTGCTCGGACATCGTCGTCGCGGTGCAGACTGTCCACCAATCGCTGTAGCAAGCCTGCAACACAAGAGCCTGTGAGATTGGTTGGACTTTACCGAGACCCCGGTGGGCACATTTTGGTTTTGTTTCAAAGGGGTTTGAGCGAATTTTCCAGGTCATCGAACAGTTAATTGTGGTTCATTGGAAGTCAATTACATGTACAAGAACTATACCTTCGCGGGGAAATGTACCTCCTTGAATAGGCACCCCCGCACGTGCATAGCTGGTGGACCGGGAGCACGACGTCTTCTGGCACCCAACATATATTCCACATCTCAACACATTTTAAAGGTTGGGATGAAAAATACAGAAGTTTTAAATAAAAAGTCCAAAAGTGGCAAAATGGCCTAAAAGACGTGTTCAGTTTTGGTCAACTTTTTAATTTCCCATATGACTACTTTGACCTTTAAGGTTTGCTTTGACAACAAATGATCGGAATGCAACCCAATCCATGGGTGGGGTCGCACATTCGGTTCGAGTCTCTATTGCGGACTTACGGGCTCAGGACGCGTCTTGAATTTTGGCCACCTGGCGGACGCACTGTACATCGCCCGTAAATTTCAAAGGGGCCCTTTTTTTCTAACAAAATGACGTCACCGGTTGCGCTGCCTTACCTCGCTGCTGGTTAAGCCCCTCGTTTTTGGACGCTCTCGGTGACGGCTGGCCGAACCGTGGTGCCGCCGGAGACGGTGGTGCGAGCAGTGTCCTCGAAAACGGTGGTGCGAGCAGTGTCGCCGGAGACGGCCGTGAGCTTGTACACGACCACGGGCATGACGGTGATGCAGGCCAGCGCGGCCACGGTCATCAGCACGACTTTCATGTTGGCGCTGCGGTCTCTCCTTGCTCGTCCTGCTCGCTCAAGCTTCCCGGTGCGGCTGGGCGGCGCTGAGGTGCGCGGTCCTTAAGGGGGCAGTAGCGTCATTTGCACGTGTTTTGACGATTTTCGAACCTCCTGTTTAGACGTTAATATAAAGATAAGTATGACTGCCAGAGACAAACGGCAGGCACCATTTGAAAGATAAAAGTTTTTACAACATTTTCAAAAAAAAATATTTTGTTTTAGCATTGAATTAGGATTTTTTGTGTTCTATGCAAAAATGGTCTGCAAAATTACATGGTGTCACTGCGCGCACGATTGCAGCCAAAGTTTTTAACTTTTTACCAATCGGTAAAATGCATCTGAAAAAGCATAAAATTGCCCATAAAATGACCCTTGGGTTTCAATATTGGGCAAGAAAAACTATTGAACGCTCATCTTCAACTTAAGATGGAAACGAACCACATTTTTTCTGGCCCAATATTAAAACCCAAGGGTCATTTTATGGGCAATTTCATGCTTTTTCAGATGCATTTTACCGATTGGTAAAAAGTTAAAAACTTTGGCTGCAATCGTGCGCGCAGTGACACCATGTAATTTTGCAGACCATTTTTGCATAGAACACAAAACATCCTAATTCAATGCTAAAACAAAATATTTTTTTTTGAAAATGTTGTAAAACTTTTTATCTTTCAAATGGTGCCTGCCGTTTGCCTCTGGCATTCATACTTATCTTTATATTAACGTCTAAACAGGAGGTTCAAAAATCGTCAAAACACGTGCAAAAGACGCTACTGCCCCCTTAAGTAGGCGTGTCGGCAGACGGCGGCACGCGCGCCTCTCCACGGGCCGGCGCGGCCACCACGTGTACCGGCGGCGGGCCCGGCGGGCAGACGGCTGATAGCGACCGCGTGGGCAGCGTCTAGACGGACTGACGTGGAGACTGATATCGATGAATCTGCGAGTACGAGAGTTACTGGGCTAACTTAGGAGGATATTTTACGTCTTCAGCAGTACTTTCACACTTGATACACCTAAAGCTACTCTGAGTTGAGCAAAGCCCCAGGTCCCGCGGCAACGGGCTTCTGAAAGCGTTTTTTAATGTTCTTTCGATTCCAAGTTGTCGCGAGGTTCTTAAACGAAAAGGAACCCCAGTAGACCGTCAGTTGTGAAAGCGGCATAGGTCACATGGTCACACGGTGGACATTTTCCCATAGGCTGTTTCGGGTTCAACAAGTGATGATACAAAGGTCACCTTCCGTAATTTTCTGAAGAATAAGTCAGGGAAGAGAGTGAAATAGCCAGTTTTCTTTTGATGTCCTATACTACAGCATGGCAATGTTGTCTTATAGGTGTTGGTGACCATGACGGAACTTACAAAACGACACTTACGCAGCTTGCAAAACCTAGAAAAACAAAAGTTAGATTAACTTATCCACATGCGGACATGGTCTTCGTTTAGTAAAACAAATTTGAATTGCCCAAGCTATCAAATCACCCTCAGTTCAGGCGCAAGGCCCCAGTGACCTGAAATGACCCCCTACGCACGGAATCACCCCTACCTCAGCCACTGTGGACTCGTATGGTAATCCTAAACATGCAAATAACACAGGAGATACTTCATATAATATAGCCCCACCAAATTTACAGGAGATAGCAATTCGACCATACATTTTACGACCATAGTACTGTGTTGTGGCTTATGAGTTACGTCTTCTAAAACGTTTGGCATACTGTTGAGAAGACATCTTCTCTCTCCTAATCTGAATCATGTCATAACATTCCAGGCACTCGAAGTTAGCATTCAATTTCTTGAGGTGATAACATTACCACGGTTAAAACAAGGTAGGTTTACGCCAGACCGCGTCTTGTCGTAACAGGCTTCGCGATGTCTCGCGGCCTGTTCCTCCAATCCGCGCCTGGCGTACCTACCTTGGCCTGCGGCGCTAGCCTGCCTTCGGCAGGCAATGCTTGCCCATCATCAGTTACTTCTGATTTGTTGCATGCTGGGGGGCTCCGCCTCCCAGCCCCCCTTTCATCAAGACAGGAGAGATCTACCTGCAGAAAACTCGATTTTTCGCGCCATTTTTTAGGTGTTTTTCGGCTATAAAAACCGAACCAGTTGAGCTAGGAAAGTGAAATTTTGCGTGTGCCGAGCCCAGAACATACCTAATGAGCCTGCAAAATCTCAGCCAGATCGGCGGAGCCCCACTGGAGTAACAGGCTTCGCTATCGCTCAGCCAACAAAGGGGGAAGCGTTTCCCTAAAAATCATGACCCGTTTTCTTTTTGGCAACAGCACTCCAGCATGTCAATGAAAGAGGATCATTAAGTATGTACTAAGGTAAAATAGAGTTTGGGTCAGGAATTGACATAACATACTAATGCTAAACAACAACTTCAAAAAGGGAACAAAATAAATACAGCACTGAGAAAAGTTAACAAGTTTAAAATCCAGTGGCCTGCACCGCCGCGCCCCGAGTGCGCCGAGCTGGGCCGAGCCGTTAGGGATTGTTGCTGGTCTGTGCGCTGTACCCGGGGGAGGGATTGTCGATGTTTCCCGCAGACTGCGAGCCATGCAACACTCACGATCCCGCCCGGCAGCCAGCACCCTATATTGTTAGGATGCGCGATTGGTTTCTTTACTCGAGAGTAAAAGCTAGCTGACACCTTCATGTGTCTTGTAGCATTGTGAACGTTTTAAGTGCGAATGTATCATCTGTTAAAAAACGCAATCAGCTCACCAAGTTCAGAAATATCTTACACATCAGCTAGCAAACGATCGGTCCAGCTCACCTTTCGACCTCACGCCACAAATAGCTCATGTTGGTAACGATTCTCGCACACCCGAGCAAACGCTAGAGAGAATGGCCTCCGCGCACTGGAAGAATAAAAGTTTCGCTTTTACCCTTGCCGTCTTTTCTGGCCCATAGACATGGCAGAGACTTACTTCATTTGTCCATCAAAGGCTATTGCATGAGGCGTTGAAAGGCCCTTGCCTTTCATTTCATTCATCAGTGCATTGAACCCTTCAACGTTCTACAAAAGTGTTACAATTTGACGTTTTATTTTTTGCGAAACCAGATGTTGTCCGATTTTGCCCAGATTGGTCTCATTTTGTAGCTATGGTCATGGGGAATGTCAAACAGTTGCGAGCGTCACGCTTTTTCATCAGGGGAACGTCAAAATGGCGCAGACGAGGTTTTTCCTACATTTTATGATTTCTCGTGTTTTTTGGTGTATCCACTTCACTTAATTTTCGGTAAGGTGGGAGTTTTGAGAAGGGCAATTAGCCCATTCCATCGGTGCAAAGCGTTTTGAAAAACACAGTTTTCATAATCTGGAAGAAGTGCACAACCTTCTGCACTGACGGCGCGAGCATCGCTTCACGCTCTCCCTAGGCCGTTGCAACCCCCTGTCGCTGGACTACGCCTAGAGCTGTAAAAGAGCGTGAAAAAAACACAAAACAACGCCGGGCCCTGACAAACAATGCCAGGGTGCCCTTCGGGGAAACTGTTAAGCACTTGAGCCTGCAATACAGTGGGAATAACAACCCGATTACCAAACATGAGACACTTCGTTACAATTGACAAGAAGTCTCTGACTTTGAGAAATGGGAGTACCTCAGGGTGATCGCGATACATATTGCGGTCACTCCACCCTCCGTGGGTGGTGTACAACACTATGCTGAGAACTGAATCCTTGGCGGACTCTTTGCACGCCATGCGTCACCAATCTGAACGCCTCGCTGATCCGGCCTCCTCGCCCGAACGTGCAGGGCACGGGTGGCGTGGCCCTCGCCTGGCCCCCACCCCTGCTCCAGCCAGCAGCTGCAGGGTCCTTGCCGGGCGTCAGCTCCAGGGCGGACCTCGCCGCCGAAGCAGCAGCACCGCGCGAGGAAGGCGGCGGCATGCTTAGGGCGTCCCGGACTTCGGCCGACGTTGGCGCGGTCCTCTTGGCGGGGACGGCCCTGGTCGCAGAGCGAGGCGGTCGACGCCCTCGGGGTCGCCTGCGTTACCAGGATTCGCGGCACCTGGCTGTGACATGGTACTTCCTCAAAAAGGCATCGGGACAGCCACGGAGTTAACGTTTTGAACCTTCTGGGGGCTACAGATACATGAAAACCCCAGGTATCCCCAAAACTAATGCAGGATCATTTTAAAGCACCAAAAGCACTATCACACCGCACAAACCGCAACTCTTTAGAACGCGCCGTTTGGCTGCAAAAGGACAGGGACATCCAATTGTAACATTTCTGTAGAATGACCCATATAATCCTCGCAGTGATGGTGCCTTCCTTTCGCCCACATTTTCGGCAATTGAGTGAGCTGGCATTAGCTTTCCTGTTCCGATGCGTCTACCCAAAGCTTTTGCAGACCTTGATTGTGCAGTTTCCAAAAAAATGACACTACAAGTACCAATACATCGCTGTTCATAGTGCGAATTTTTACCGAAACCAAACCTGTTGTCACCATGTCGGTCAAGTGGAGTATTATCCGACCATCGGCCTTCTCTTGCTGCCCACAAGAAATTCCATAAAGCGTTGTTGTGGTATTGTTAGAGAACTGCTCTCTGCGTGACGGCGCGCGCGAGTTGGCGCTACCCCTCGCCCCGGGGCTCACTGCGTGGTTGCCTAGTAACCGAGACCCCTACTACCATTGCCCGGCTCTCTGTCTTCTGACTTCCTGAATAAACCCCTGCCCCCGTGACTCCGCCTTTCCTTGCCCACTTAAACAGTATCAGCAGACCTCAGACTAGTGTCCCCAAAATATTGGTTCCTCTGTGTGGCATTTTGGAGTAGCCGAGGGAAGAGTCGGCCAGAAACTGGAACAACTAGGCCATATTCCCGTTGTTCTTAAGAAAGTCCTGCCAGTGTCTCGGTATTGGGGCGTTGGCAATGACTCTCCGTCGTCGGACTCTTGGGCCTCTCTTGTGGCGGGTGGCCTGCTTGAAACTCAGAGCATGGTAGTTGTCAAACACGACGTCAACTCTATGAGACCCGCTGCGTTCGATGCCTTCCGGGAGGTTGTCGTCCTTTGGCGACCGTATCATCGAGGAGAACAGCTGAGTTGGGCTCTCGTTGTTCGCCGAGTCCGGAACAAACACGCTCTTAAAGCTTTTTTGGCCCGCCCTTCTATTCAAAAAATAGGGGGAGGGCCTATGCATTTGCCTTTGTGTCTGTGTGTTGTTGTTGTTGGCGTCTGTGTACAAGGAAGGAGTTGAGCTAGAGTAACCAGATTTGGAGGGTACTTCAGGAGTACCGTCCAAACAAATAATCCGGTGGTGCAAATCCCGTCCGGGTCGCACAAGGGCTGCTGCAGGTGCATCATGGTTTACATGAGCGGGAGGGGGATTTCCGCCATTATTGGTGCTAGCAGGGCACATAGGGGTATTTTTGGAATCGGGGCGACGAGACATAAGATGAATAGACCTGGTCCCGACCCCATCGGCCGCTTTTACAAGTTGGCCAGATCAGGATCATCGAAAAAGGGGGTCGACCGACTAAAAAAATTTATTGCAGATTTCGATTGGTCTCAGCAAGACCTTTTCAACGAGGGGTCGGAAAGGGGGTCCAGGAGCCCGACTTCGTCTATTAGTCACATCAGGATCTTAAAAAAAGGGGGTCGACCGACTGAAAATTTTTACTTAAGTTTTGGATAGGTCTTGGCAAGACCTCTTCAACGAGGGGTCGGAAGGGGGGTCCAGGAGCCCGCCATCATGAGTTATGGGAAAAAGTGCGACGGACTCGTTTTGCGCTCCTGCTGGGCCTCTATTGCAAGGAGTTGCAGTAGCATGGCAAATATGGGTATTTTCGGAATGAGGGCGATGAGACAAATGAAACGGGCATATTCTAAGGACAGTTGGAGTAAAAAGTGTAAGGACTATTGCATATTGTGAATAGAAGGGCGGGCCTAAGTCACGATGGTACATCGATAAATTTGCTTTACCCGCTCACGGTGTGTTTGATGCGATCGGGCCGAAGGCCCGGGCCTCCGACTGGCCAAGTTGGGTCTGATGCGAGGGCCGAAGGCCCGAGAAAAGGCCGCCGGCAGGCCAAGCTGGGCCGGCCCCCTGTCGAACCGAGTTGCCGGCGCAGCGAAGCGGAGCTGGCAACTCGGTTCGACGGAAGGGCGGGCCCTAGCTTGTTTTTCTCTGGAATTTTCTGCATAAACGCCGTGGCCAGCCTTAGGCCCGTTAGGTCAGAAAAAGCCAAGCACACAATCCTACCAATAGAACCCTAATACACCCTTTATGGATTACGTCCACCTTCACTGAGAATGAAAGAGTCATGATCATGACTAAAATTTTGGGTGAGGAATTCTTCATTACCCAAATTTGGGTGAGGAAAATTTTCTTGCCCAAATTTGGGTGAGGAAAGTTTCCTCACCCAAATTTGGGTCATAATACAATGGAGCTATATGGGAAGTTGCCAAAATTGTGGGTCCTTTTGTGTCTTTGGGCCACAGTTTCCTTATTTTTCAACGCATCGACCTGCGGTTTGATTCCCATGACTGGGCTTCATCTCCCCTGCTATCCCACACACTAACCGAGCATGCAGTTCAAGCATTTCCCTGTCAAAACAGGCTAAAACTGGGCCAAATGTAACTTCCGTGCTGTCCATTGTCCAAAAAGTCCGTGTTCCAAGGCGAAAATCTCTTGAACTATTTGTCGGAGAGCAAATCCGCGAACAGCCTTTTGTTCCGTTGGCAACCCTTTATGACACCCTTGGATAGCAATTTATTCCAGTGACTCTTACCTCCTGCTTTATTGGATGAAAAAATGTCCACCGTGTATTGGTTTTCAAACATCGTAGGCTTTAGTTTCGCGCCTCAGCGCCGAACCTGTAGCGGGAAAAGTTCGGCTCAACGCCCAGAATCAGCAGCGTGGTTTCCTCTTTCCAGCGCGCTAGGCGGATTTTCGCTGGAGGGCACCATTCTGGCTAGCTGGACCATCGAAGGTAAAAAATCCGGCATGTGTCAGGTTTGTGTGTGACATTCCGCGTCATCAATAGCAAGCTTGCTACTCGGCCTATCGATTTCGGTCCACCAGGCCATTTTGCGCTTTCACGTCTTTTAAACTTTAGGCGAGACACCTGTTCGATTTGGTGAACGGGTCGGTCCGTTTTCACGGTTTGTTTGATGATGTAACTTCCGTGCCATGCACATTTTCGGTAACTTCCGTGCCATTCCCCCATGTAAAGTATAGGGGAAAAATCGAAGAGCGACAAAATACTGGCCTCCTTCGGAAATGCGTTTAGAATGACCCCTAGAATACAGGAAAAAATACTAAAAAAAATTTAGAACGAGATATTTTTTCATTTTTTTCGGAGCCAAAAGGACCCACAATTTTGGCAACTGCCCATATAGGGAACTGATACACCCTTCCTCACCCAAAATTGGGCGAGGAAGCTTTCCTCGCCCAAATTGGGTGAGGAAACTTTCCTCGCCCAAATTTGGGTGAGAAAGAAAACCTCGCCCAAAATTGGGTATTGATCATGACTTTTTCATTCTCAGTGTTTTTCGAGATCGGCCGCACCATTCACCACCATATACCATATACCACCAAAGAAAGGCGAAATCGCTGATGGTCTACTTCAAACGGCCCTGTTATGCTCAAATCTTCAGTAAAAACAGTGAAATTGAGCAACTTTAAGAGCCCGCAGCGTCCAAAGCCGACGTCGTGGAGCCTCGTGCGACACGCCATTCGAAAGAGCGCACTATTTTCTTTGGGAAAAGACACGTTGGTAGATTTTTTGGCTAGCAGGTTCCGGTATCCCAAAAAGCCCCAAACCCTCAAAAACAGCCATTTTTAGAGGTTTTGGACCTATACCAAAAAGCCAATCGGTGTTGGATCCGGCCCCATTTGTGTTTCGGCAATTCGTATTCACTATAGGAACAAAAAAACGGAAGGAAGCCACATTTGAGGGGGTCCCCGGCCAAGTTTTTTTTTGTTTTTGTGTGGAGCTGCTCTTAGGGATTTGGGAATTAATGTAGATATGATGAATCGACGGACTGAACTTTTTTAATTTACCAGAAATGGCGTCTAATTTACTCTGAAGCAGAAAGCCACAATACATACATGGAAAGATTCATCGATGTCATTACTACACACACATTTATATTCATTACGAGAAACATAAATTACACTTAACATTACACTACGAGTCAATGCTGTTTTTCTGACACATGCTAATTCCACTTTTCAATTTTTGTCACGGTGCACTGCTAATCCAAGAGTAGCAAAAACCGAACACGCTGTCTACTGCTTAACTATTCCATTCCCAGTTTCTTGCTTCTTGTTCTTCAGTCGACCACGACTAGAACAGACTGCACGGGAAACCGAGAGGAGAAACTTTGGTTGACTTTTTTGTTTTCGATTTCAGGGTAAAAAAAGGCCTACCATTGACAACTTAACGGCACATCAATACTTATTAAATATAATACCCGAGAGATTCATTCTCCCTTTCGGGTAGCCTTCAACCCTCAGTCGATTGAGATCATTGTCCACATTCCAACATTGCACTACAGATGGCGAGTCGAAGCGACGCTCGCGAGTCTTGACGGACTCGTCTGTTCGTGAAGACCAGCTGCTCGAGTAGAGATGCTCGCTGTCTTCGTTGAAGAGCTTCTAGAGTTGGTACTTGATGAGAAGTGCAGCGCTCGGACATCCTCGTTGCGGTGCAGACTGTCCACCAATCGCTGAAGCAAGCCTGCAACACAAGTGCCGGTCAGATTGGATTGCCTTGCGTGAGACCACGGTGGGAAAGCCGCCGTCATATCCCAGGGGACGTCTTGGTTTTATTTCGAAGGGTTTTGAGTGAATTTTCCAGTTTGTCTAAATTTATTAAAATACTATGCCACGGCTTCAACACGTCAACACGTGTTATAGGTTTGAACAGAAAATGCATAAGTTTGTGAAATCCAAAAGCTGTCAAATGAACTAAGACCTGTTAAGTTCAGCTCAACTTTTTCATTTCCCATCTAATTATATGACTACTGTAACATTTGAGGTTTGCATGTTCACACCTGATCGGAATGCGAACTTTTGGTGGGGCCACACATTCGGCTCAAGTCCCTTTCAGCGATTCTGGGGCTCAAAACGCGTCAAGAGATTTGACCGCCTTATCGGCTACCAATCCTCTGGCGCTTTTTGCTTCCCCTTGAATTATAGACGGAATGACGTCACCGGTTGCGCTGCCTTACCTCGCTGCTGGTTAAGCCCCTCGTTGTTGACGCTCTCGGTGACGGCTGGCGAAACCGTAGTGTCCCCGGAGACGGTGGAGCGAGCAGTGTCGGCGGAGACGGTGGTGCGAGCAGTGTCCCCGGAGACGGCCGTGAGCTTGTACACGACCACGGGCATGACGGTGATGCAGGCCAGCGCGGCCACGGTCATCAGCACGACTTTCATGTTGGCGCTGCGGTCTCTCCTTGCTCGTCCTGCTCGCTCAAGCTTCCCGGTGCGGCTGGGCGGCGCTGAGGTGCGCGGTCCTTAAGGGGGCAGTAGCGTCATTTGCACGTGTTTTGACGATTTTCGAACCTCCTGTTTAGACGTTAATATAAAGATAAGTATGACTGCCAGAGACAAACGGCAGGCACCATTTGAAAGATAAAAGTTTTTACAACATTTTCAAAAAAAAATATTTTGTTTTAGCATTGAATTAGGATGTTTTGTGTTCTATGCAAAAATGGTCTGCAAAATTACATGGTGTCACTGCGCGCACGATTGCAGCCAAAGTTTTTAACTTTTTACCAATCGGTAAAATGCATCTGAAAAAGCATGAAATTGCCCATAAAATGACCCTTGGGTTTTAATATTGGGCCAGAAAAAATGTGGTTCGTTTCCATCTTAAGTTGAAGATGAGCGTTTCAATAGTTTTTCTTGCCCAATATTGAAACCCAAGGGTCATTTTATGGGCAATTTTATGCTTTTTCAGATGCATTTTACCGATTGGTAAAAAGTTAAAAACTTTGGCTGCAATCGTGCGCGCAGTGACACCATGTAATTTTGCAGACCATTTTTGCATAGAACACAAAACATCCTAATTCAATGCTAAAACAAAATATTTTTTTTTGAAAATGTTGTAAAACTTTTTATCTTTCAAATGGTGCCTGCCGTTTGCCTCTGGCATTCATACTTATCTTTATATTAACGTCTAAACAGGAGGTTCAAAAATCGTCAAAACACGTGCAAAAGACGCTACTGCCCCCTTAAGTAGGCGTGTCGGCAGACGGCGGCACGCGCGCCTCTCCACGGGCCGGCGCGGCCACCACGTGTACCGGCGGCGGGCCCGGCGGGCAGACGGCAGATAGCGACCGCGTGGGCAGCGTCTAGACGGATCATGACGACGAGACTGATATCGATGAATCCAAGAGTGCGAGAGGAGAGAGTAACGTGTTAGACCGTGGACCGGGGTTGTTTCAGACAGTATTTCTCCCTTGGAACAGAGTTACACGCCTTACGCTTTGAACACACCTAGAGCTCCCCAGACAAAAAGATTTCGCGCCCGTTATGGGCACAGCCCGAGCAAATCTGGGCACAGCACGGGCGTGTACGGGCTTAGCATGGGCTCAGCACGGGCTCAGCACGGGCTCAGCACGGGCTCAGCACGGGCACAGCACGGGCAGGTACGGGCGCAGCAGCCGAAGGCGGGTCAAGGCTCGAACCCGCATGGGGGCAAATGCGGGCAAATGCGGGCAAGTGCGGGCAAGAACGGGCAGATGCGGGCAAGTGCGGGCAAGAACGGGCAGATGCGGGCAGATGCGTCTGCATCCGGAGTGCTTCGAGGTTTGTGCCCGAGACCCATTCGTGGACGAGCTCGGAAAAGCTAAACACGACTAATCGAAGCCTGGAGCAGTGCTGCACGCCTGGAAGCTATGGGTACCATCTCGTGCCGGATGAGCATGGAGGTAGTTTGGGTTGTCTAAGCTACAGGGTGACACGGCTCGTCTATCACCGTACCCAAACTACCCCCATGCTCACCTGGCACGAGATAGTTAACTTCCAGGCATGCAGCACTGCTCCAGGCTTCGATTACTCGTGTTTAGCTTTTCCGTGCTCGTCCGCGAATGGGTGTTGGGCACAAACATCAAGGCGCTCCGGATGGAGCCGCATCTGTCCGTATGTGCCCGTATGTGCCCGTTAGGGTGGGCCGTAAAACACTTTTTTTCGATATCGCAAACGTAATAGCGCGCCAAAGTTACTTCATGGCAATACAAACTCAACGCGATCTGGGCCAGGTCTGTAACTTAAAGCTTGACCCTCGCGCATCGACGTTGAAAATTCGAAAATTTGACTTTTACGGGTTTTTCTAAAAACAGCCATAGAAACTGAACCTGATGTCCAAATGATGTTTCCGAGACGGAAATGGAAACGTCTGATCATGCTTTATCAGTTTAGGACCACCGGGACCCTCTACGAGCAGTAGAGGACTGATAGGAGAAAATTACAAAATTACATTTTTTTTTCCGTTTTTTGCAAAATGCAAAAATTGCCTTCAGGGTTTGATACGGCCATCCTGACGTCACCGTCCCCGAACCATACCCCGAATCATCTTCTCTAAGGACCCCTTCCTCGTTTACAGCGCACGGGGTACCCCGGGATCCGTTCACACGTTAGGATTTGGACGCCAAAAACACATGTTTTACTAAAAATGCAAATTATCGATACTCAGGGCACTGTAGGGCACTCGTCTCGTCCGTATGAACTGTAGTGACTTAAAATCGATTACTAGATGGTGTCTTTGCGTCGCAGGAACCCACCAGTATATAGACAATCGGACGAAGAGACCTTTAGCACGCTATTTGCACTGTAAATCTCGTTAATCTGGACTTAAAACGTATTTCAGGCCGTAAATGGCTCGGCTGGATTAACGACAGAAGGTGGTTGCACGTTGATACGGGTTATTCTTATCCATCGTGTAGATTCTCATTTCCTTTCTCACCGTTATGTCCGTTTGCAACGGCCCCGGGGAACATACTTACGCCTAGTGCGCTGTAGAGCTGAGCCCCCCGTAGACAGGCCCCTGTTTCGTTTGTCTTCGTTACGGTAGTTTCTCAATACCGTTAAAATTTGTTCGACTGCCTGCGACAGCCGCAGGGACATGTAACGCCGGTTGACCAATTTTGGAGGTGATGCCTTCTTACAGGTAAACATTTACCTTCGTTCTGGCGTACTGTACCTTCGCGTTTTGCTCCATTCTCCTGCGTACAGTATCAAGGTGTCAACTTACACATACGCTGTAGGAAAAATCCACGGGAAAAATACAGGCACAGTCTGGTAGAACATTTGTCTGGTACCACCATACCTCAGCCAGTACGGCTTTTGGGGTACGGAGTACGGGTTTTTCATGACATAGGATCTCATGCGAAGCACGGTTTTTGGGTACAGCTGTTCTGTACATCGTGTGCCGTGTGGTACGGTCTAGCCGTACCTTTTTCCTTAAAATGTACGGCCTCTTTTAAAGTGTCGTAGTCCCACCAGTGGTTGGGTGGGTAAGGGTGGTGGTGAATCTCGACGTGCTGCCACCTTCTCGTGGTGAGGGCTGAGTCGTCTCGGATTTTCCGGGCGAGCCAAGAGCAGTACAGTGGAAACCGAATGTTTGGAAAACGGATTTAACCGAACCTTCAACGGAAATGGCGTTCTTAAGGTCTCTCTATTCGATTGTCAATATACTGGTAGGTGCCTGTGACGCAAAGACACCATCTAGTAATCGATTTTGATTCACTACAGTTCATACGGACGAGACGAAGGCCCTACAGTGCCCTGAGTACCGATAATTTGCATTTTTAGTAAAACATGTGTTTTTGGCGTCCATATCCTAACGTGTGACCGGATCCCGGGGTACCCCGTGCGCTGTCCCGGTGGTCTTAAACTGATAAAGCATGATCAGACGTTTCCATTTCCGTCTCGGAAACATCATTTGGACATCAGGTTCAGTTTCTATGGCTGTTTTTAGAAAAACCCGTAAAAGTCAAATTTTCGAATTTTCAACGTCGATGCGCGAGGGTCAAGCTTTAAGTTACAGACCTGGCCCAGATCGCGTTGAGTTTGTATTGCCATGAAGTAACTTTGGCGCGCTATTACGTTTGCGATATCGAAAAAACGTGTTTTACGGCCCACCCTAGTGCCCGTGTCTGCCCGCATCTGCCCGCATTTGCCCCCATGCGGGTTCGAGCCTCGACCCGCCTTCGGATGCTGCGCCCGTGCTGTGCCCGTGCTCTGCCCGTGCTGAGCCCGTGCTGAGCCCGTACAAGCCCGTGCTGTGCCCAGATTTGCTCGGGCTGTGCCCGTAACGGGCGCGAAATCTTTTTGTCTGGGGTACAAGAGTGTCACACATGATCGTCTCAGCTCACGTTTAGGGCAAAATTATTCTTTCCCTAGTTATTTTGGATAATGGGCTGGTCTTTTTCTCGGAGCGCTCAAGCCCATAGGAGGTAACAACATCCGCTCTGGCAAGGCTGCGCTCCCGGAGTGGACGGACATGTGCGTGCGTGCGTTGCGCGTCAGGGGCGCCGGCGGGTAATAATTAAAGGGAGGAAGCCTCCCGGCTGGGACTCTCCTCCTCCGCCCTCTCGGTGCGCGGCGCTCACCTTACGAAACCTCAGGGGCATTCGAGAGCCGATTGATAGTGGTCGAAATTGACCATTGACAATTTTGCTTATTTATGGCTTAGATGATACCCATAGCTATGGTAAACGAGTGAAAACATGAAACTTAAAACTGTGAAGAGTCTAATTATGAGGAAAGAATAAAACAAAGAGTACGGGACACACGACTTGTAGACAGGGCAACAACGGCAGAGCATGCGTCAGTGTACTCTCATTGGACCCGCCTACGCTGACTCGAAGGTAAACCGTTGGCTTCGCAGGTTCGCTCATGGTTCCGCCGCTCGGGAGCAGGAGCAAGTTGCTGCAGCAAGGGTTGACTGGTTTCCTCGGGTGCCGACGGCTGACTGACTGCCCAGTGCTGTGTATTTGGGCCTCTAGTGCTGTGCTGAGCTGCTGGGTTAACCTAGGATAACTTCCCACACAGTTTCAGCCCTGTGGGTCAATTAGTGTGGGAATTGTGAGCAATCGAAGTTTCTGGCTTTCTTTCTTAAGTCATTTTTGACCAAATTCCACTTTTTAACTAGAATGTTCTGGAATTCTATTCTTAAGGGGCCTACGGT